>NW_019228177.1:55260-214386 GCF_002742605.1 Olea europaea var. sylvestris
AGTATATATATATATATATATATATATATATATATATATATATATATATATCACCCCTTTTCTTTATCATTTTATTATTATTATTTCCCATAGTTAAATAAATATATCAAACATTCCAAGATGAAAATTTTTAGTTCCATCAATAAAAATAAATAAAACATATGGAAAAAATAATTAATTGAAACATGTCCCAAATCCTAAATAACAAATTTCACATGGAAATAAAACTTAAATAATGCTAAAAAAAATAAAGATCCTTAGTCAAGTTACTTTGGATTATTTTTATTGAATTTCATAATTTCGAGCATCATGATTGTACCTCATCGTCCGTCAACCATCGACCCGTTCTAATCTGTGAGGAGTAAGGAAAATGGTGAATACATGAGAATACTTAGTAGGACATGAAAAAATCATGGTGCAATCCTGAATAAAAATATTTAAATACAAGTGTCAAATTATCATACCGTTATTATATCTTTAGAAATTGGTAAGAGCTCAATAAACATCATATCTTTGGTACCAGATGACCATAACATACATATCATATCATATTTTTAAACTTTCATAATAGTTCAACAACAAGAAATAAACAATTTAAACGGAATAAAAGCAACATCATCTTGCTATTCTACATTGTTGGATCAATTAAATTTGAAAGGCTAACCAAATTCAAGTTCCAAATCTCTATTTTTTACTTATTTGGCGTGTGTACATATCTATAAACTATTGTACACATAATAAACCTCTTGTATTGTATTTAAGTTGAAAGGGACAATAGAATTTTGATAGATTCAAAAGCGTGAAAGTGACATGTTTTACAATTTCAAAAAATACTACAATCATTATCCCAAGAAAAAATAATATTTTATCACCAACAACCCAACACATGGCAACTAATCATATCTCAACTCTTAGCCAAAAAAAAAAAAAAAAAAAAAACACTCAAAACTACATTTTTTTTTCCCATTTGAATTAGGCCTTACTTCCAATTTAATTATAATATATGTATATTTTTTCTTATTCTTTTACATACCAAATGTTAATAGCTTCTATAAACTATAATATCTATATTCTAACTTATCTGATTAAACTTTTTCTCGAGCCTAATATACATGAATAATTAGTTATCCAACGAGCCCCATATTGATATACTTATCTTCACCCTATCGAAACCTAAATATTTAGCCTAAATAAAATTGTATTAATACATATATCATTCTAATCCCCCAACTTTTCTAATTTAAAATATAGTAGATAAAATAATTAATTCTAGTATGTGAAATTTTTCTGGACTTTACACCCTAAGTCTGGTTATTCTCTTTCACGACCCTCTAGAGAAGACCAATTTCTGGACTCAAGACACCCATGAAACTTAGCCATTTACGGGCATTTTTGTTGAATGATATTGCACCTTCAAATACCACTATTGTGATCCTACCCTAACCAAAAAAAATTATGACCTTATTTTAACTAAAAAAAATTATGAAGGTGATGTAGAAAGCTAGTATACAAAGATTCACAATTAACACTTTATGAGACTTGAAAAGTAAGAGAAAGAGACGTATAAGCAGTACATTTTCCACTTTTAAATTTTACAACAACATTAGCAAGAAAATTTAGACATATTCTGATGTAGGATCAATAGGGTGAATTTTTTTTATAGAAGAGCAGAAGATGGAGGCAGCAAGGAGGGAGAAACTAAGAGGAAAAGGGGGAGAAATTGAAGAAGAAATAGAAATTTAGGGAAGGAGAGGGGAAGGAGAACTTGTGCAACAAGCCAAACAATTCAATTCCTCAATTCATTTAATCATCGTCCAACTTTTCCAATTAAAAGCCTGATAACAAGATATATATAGATGTCCTCATCATCTCTCATGAGATAAGATAAAAACTCAATTCTGTCAAGTGGAAAAATCACAAAAGAGCTACAGTCAAAATATGATGACAACAGCACAAGCTACAAATTATCCCCAAGAGATGTGAATGGTGTGACTTGGGCAAAATAAAAACCAACTTGATCAACCTAATGAGCAAGGAACACATGAATCTCTTAATCATTAGTTAACAAAATATGATCATCTAAAATAATATCAATTTTATCATTGTGTACTGTGATGGGTAATCTTGGAGTAGATGTAACAAAATATTCAGTGAGGGAGCTCCCACACGAGGATAGAAAAGGCTCACCTAATGGGTTAAAATGGCCTTTGTAAGCAATGAATTCCTTAATAGTTAATATAGAATGGTGGCCAAAATGTATAAAATCTAAATTATGTAAACAAAAGAGATCTTAATTTTATTCATACTAAATTAATCTAAAAAAGTAAATAAAAAAAAGTTTAGCTTTTATCAAATTGTGAATAATTGTATATGATTCTTAATCCGCTTATTTCTATCTATTTCAGTTCTTGATTTGTAATCTAGTTCCATTATGTGTTCTTATAATCAATAAAGTTAAAGCATCTAACTTTCTATTTCAAGATAAATTAATTGTATCATAACCACAACCTAAATCTACTCATTATAAATGTTATTCCTAATATCTATTGTACATATGTGAATTTTGTCTCATTCTAAACTTATTGTGAGCTTTTCAACACTATAACAAGTAACTAATTATCTAATTGGTGTCGAATCAATTAAATAATGCAACAGGTATGTAAAATTAATGAAGAAATGTAAGAATTGAACTAAATTAATAATCTTGAGTTTAAAACAAAATAAAAATATGGTTCATCTTATCTAATACAAAAAAGGGATCTTGACTAACATGGTTTTAACTAAATTACAAGAAGAGCAATAAAAAAAATCACCTAGATCATAAAAGAAAGCAAAATATGTTGATATTTAAGTCCAAGGTTGAAATCTTAAAATTTTTTATTTTTTTATGTAGTTAGCTTCAATTCCTTGCTATGGCTTAATCTTTTTTCTCAAAAGTGATGAATTGTTGACCTCTTGCTCTCGATGAATTTGATCATATAATAATGTATGATGAGGTAAGGGAGAATTTTTTCAATGCATAGCATTTGTTTTTGTATTTATAAGAGTATAAAATAGGTCAAAATAGCTTCCAATTTGGATTCGAAAGGAAACTGCTGATTCATCTGCAAAAATGCCCATGCGTACGTATAGGCATAACTCTCATACATGCACTATTAAGCCAAATGGCTCTTGGGTTGGTGAAAACAATATACCGTGTGCGCACCGGTTTGAATCCCAGCTTCCTTGAGCAGCCTTAGGTATTTTATTTATAACATTTTTTTCCTAATATCTAATTGAGATGACTCAAAATAAGTTGGAAAGATAATTCCAAGAGCTACAATTCGTTTAGAATCACGATTTCCCCAATTTGAAAGTTTGCTATCCTAAAAATGAGGCTCGAGTTAAGGCTAAAAATTAGGAACATACTTTTTCGACTGAAATTGATTTATGATAATATTTCGGTTATATTCACTACTTTGACTTCAAACTATATCCAATTGATCATATTTGATCTTCAATCATCATCTCATAATCCAAATGAACTATTGGATATCTACATTTTGCTCCTCGAATTTTAAATTTCTTTCGTTTTTCCTGTTTTTTATTCATTTCTTCCAATTCCACCAATTTAGCTCAAGTTTTACCTAATAAACAAAATTAAAATCTAGTTAATTTATAAGTCATTAAAATCTACTACAATCAATTCTCATTTAATAGATTACATAAGTGTATACACTTGTTGTTCATTTATCTCTTAGCACATCATTTAGCTAGGTAATATAGCATGCAGCTGCATAGTAGTCATCTTGTCACTTCTAATTCCAACACCTTTACCGTGGACTCCTTACAATTTGATGTATGCACTTGATAAATAGTGGCTATCCAAATCAAGTAGCTGTTACTTTTGAAGAAAGCTGAGCCTATTTACCAGATTGAACAATTTTAAGCAAATCCTTAGTTCAACTAATGTTCATAATTCTGAAAATGTCCCATAATAGATAATATAGTCGTCGACAAGGTGATAGAAATTTTTTTCGACATGATTGTAGGGATCGGGATCTTAAGCGAGGACGAGACTATGACCATCACGGTACTCATTCACTTCCTCGCCATAAAGATTATTTTCTTTAGATTCAATTAATGAAATGAACTTTTGATGGTTTCTTAGACTAGCATTTTTACTCAATGGAATGCGCTTACAAAGAAAAATTGGCTAGAGACAGATAATTTGAGGAATTTCGAATGAAATGTAATGTCCTTGAGGATGAGGCACAAACTTTGAGTAGGTTTAATTAAGGCCTACAAGATGATATTAGGCATGAGCTTTTTCTTCGGGGTGTCACTATTTTGATCGAGCTTACTCTTTAGCTCGAAATTTTGAGTTTCTTATTAGGACTCGATATGAAAAATATGTATTAACAATCGTCCTTCCATCTTATCAACGCCACCTCATCCCATTACATCCCTTATAGGACCTTTCTAGTCTAATGTTAATCTTATTGGGAAAATAAAAGTAAAGGTCATTTTAAGAACTTCTTCTCCATATCTTCGCGTACTGACAATCATCCATCTTTCTCATTAGCGCCATCTCCTCTTGTTAAGTCCATTATAGGACCACTCCTGTCTATTGCTCTTCCTATGTGGGAAAATGACGGTAAAGTTCCTGAAATTCAAATGATTTTTTCTCATTTGCCGTGCTTTAATTGTAAAGCTTCGGCTATATCTCTTTCAGTTGATGATTAGCATACGTGATGCTATACGTTTGTGGGTTTCACAAGAGCAAAATGCAAGCAACAAAAATTAGCAACCTAAGTATTTAAATTAAAATTTATTGACTAAGTAAAACCAAATACACAAGCTAATACTGCTAATATATGTAAAATAATAAAGCAAAGGGTTAAATACTAGTCAAAACCCTAATCAGTTAAACTACGTGGGTAAAAAAGTAGGAATTTAACCAAGTTAAGGGATTTAGTCATGTGATTTTAGGAAAAAATAGAATAACAGCAGCAGATAGAATTAGCCCCCGTTTGATCCCCATTAAATTCAATTACATTACATTCCATTTTTCTCTCTCCTATTTTCAACCATACAATCTTCCATAACATAATATTACACGTAAATCGAAAATTTTTCCTTCTTTTTCAACCACTCATTTTTCAAAAAAATACTATTCCCCCATTTTCATTTTCAGGTGATGGGGTCAAACGGGGGCTTGATCGATGTAATTTCAAAATTACATATTATAAATCAAAGATAAATAAAGATAGTAACTCCTATTTTTGTTCATTGAAGTAGTTGTGTTAATCAACAAAAATAAAAAGGTAACTGTAAATAGTATTGAAAAATTTTCTTTTTTTTTCCCTCACTTTTTTCTTTTCTCTTCTTTTTTTTTTAACCACTAGTCAAATATAAATTCTTATGTAAACAAGAACACAAAATACTAAATATCCAAATTATGCCCCACATTAAAAATAGGGCCTGAATGAGGACCAACATGAGAAAAGCAAAAAGGGAAATTTTGGCCAAAAAGGACCCAAACTATTTCTGTAATTTCTGTGGCAATGATTTTGGAAGTTGAAGTGTCCGTGGCTTTGGGTTTTCACAAAAAAAATTGGGTAGTCTTCAAGATTGTGGAAGTGGTCAATGTTGTTGATATTGGCAATGAAGATGTGTGGTTACGACGCTCAGCGAGAGTGGTACTATAGAAGAAGCTATTAAGTTTGACTAGTGTGCATCTTGAGGTGGCTAGTAGAAGACGATGCAATGGTTTTTGGTCGAGTTAGGATTTTCTTTGAATGAGCTTGTTTCTTTTGGATGTGGACTGCTTTTATGTTTTGTTTAGGTCTGGTTCTGTTTGGTTGTGTAAGTTATGGTAAGGTTGAGATCAATTTGGTCTGGATCATAAGTATGTGTAGGTTGGGCTTATGGACAGTTGGATTGCGGGTTGGTATTGCTAGGTAAGTTATCCTTCTTTTCTTTCATGGCAGTTCTTTGAATCCAATTTTCAGTAATAAGCATACCTTGAGGGAAACAGTAGCAGAGATCAACATCTAGAAGTATTTTTCAAGTTTACCTATGATACCACTTTGATGTAGGATCAATGGGACGAATTCTTTGATAGAAGATTTAGAAGAGAAAAGAAAGTGAGAATAGAAGAAGCAGAAGCAAAAGAAGGTAGCAAGAAGAAGGAAGAAACCTGGAGAGAAAAGGGGAGAAACTAGAGAAGAAACATAAACTCAAGGGAGGAGAATGATAAAAAAAAAAAAAAAACTTAGGCAACAAGCAAAGCAATATCTATGGGTCACAAGTTCAAGAAAAATGTTATCACAAGTAATAGATCAATGTTTAATGATCATATATCCAAGAGAATTGTTCACAAGGCATTGGACACAGGTTGTTACTTGTTTAAATCACATTACGAAAAATTTACAAATTTACACTGAATGTGATGATAAATCAAACATTTGAATTAAATTTACACTCCATCGACAAACTAGTTCTCTACAGTAGTTTAAATCACACCATAAAAAATCTCATTCCTTCAATCATTCTAAAGCTAGTCGATCGTCCAAATTGAGGTTAAATTACACAATCTATTGATTCTAGCCAATGTGTTGCTAAATTAAAAATACAAACAACCTGCTACCATTGAGATGTTATACTCATGGATCCCGAATGAGGCGCCATTAGCTAGATCTATACTATCATTATGGTGTGGGAGGGGATGACAACGGGTGGATGCCGGTTATTATGATGGATATTTATTAGATGTATAATATATTATTAGATATAATATATATTATTTATCATTTGAGTTTTGAACTTTTAAATATTTTCTTTTAGAATTGAATTGAGATATAGTTAAGGCCTGATTTATGAGCTCTGCCCTATCCAATTTAGCCCCCGATTGATCCCCATTAAATTCAATTACATTACATTCCATTTCCTCTCTCCTATTTTTAACCACATAATCTTCCATAAAATAATATTACATGTAAATCGAAAACTTTTCCTTCTTTTTCAACCACTCATTTTTCTAAAAAATACTATTCCCCCCATTTTCATTTTCAGGTAATAGGGGTCAAATGGAGGCTTAAAATTTTCATGGACCGATTGGCATTTTTCATGAATGATCCATGTCCTATAAAATATAGGTGTTAAATCACTAAAGTATGCCTATGACAAGTAGGAAATTAGTAAGAAATTGAAATCAGCTGCCAAGAAAGCACACTGACCTAGAAAAAATTGCCATCATAATATATGATAGCATGTCTAATTCATATATGATAAATACTTAAACTCATTTGATTATGAAGCATATGTGGTATGCAAATCATACGTATGATGTAAATTGATCAAGTCCCATTTTACTAGAAAATGGAAAAATAATCTATAGTCCATAATCATCTTGTAACTCAAATGTAAGGGAGACTATGTTAATCATAGCCAAAGGTGGTCTTTCTTATTACATCATATTTGTAGATATTCGCGGTTATGTATGTGATGAAATTAAAATGTGAAATTTATCGAAAGTTCAAATAATTAATAAATGAATAGAAGGCTAAAATAAGAATAAATTCTAATACATACATAGGATGAAACTGGAGAATGTTTTGTAAGTGGTGATTTTTAATATATGTTATGATAACTTGATTTTCTTGCTAGAACTTCATCACATACACCGCAACACAATGATGTATCTAAATGGAGAAATTGCAAATGATGCAATCAATGATGATGCCATATTGTAGAATTCATAAAATTGTTTTGCAGCTATGCACTGTATATAGTGTGCTACACACTAAACTATATCCCTATATGAATCGGTTCATGAAACTCCATATGAGATATGGATAAAAAGAGCACATTCTCTCTTTTAAGATTCGAGCTCGTGATGCTTAGTAGAAACGTGCTAATTCGGATAATAGTTGTAGGGTATCCAAAAGGAGGTTGGATATTATTTATACAATTCCATTGAGATATAGTCTTTTTCTAATAATGTCTTTTTCTTGGAGAATGGTTTATTCAAGGATAAGATAGTGGGAGTTAAAATAGAACATGAAGTTTATGGTTCCACATATATAATGAAACATTAGATGAGTCCAGCTTGAGCTTGCTATGGTTTGGCACAAATCAATGCAAGACATGCACCTATTGAGAGCTTAATATCTTTTGAGGATGCAATAGCTCTATGTAGATCTATTAGGATCATGTTGTTCTCCTCAGATATACGACTCTTTATTATTAATAAGATATGGTTAATCAAGGATTATGAGCCTAACAACACAGAAGGGAAGTCAAATGTTAACGTAAAATGATGGAAAAAAAGCCATGGTTTCCAAAATAAACTCCACTCTTGAATATATACAAAGTTCCTCTTTGATTGATTCACCAACAAGATGGGTCAATGTCGAGGTTAGTGTTCATACTCACAAAAGGGAGACTCATAGCAAAATGGTTACAAATAAAGAGAACGAGTTGACTTTGACAGTAATTATGCTTAGATTTTTCTTTTTATAGAAGAAACCATGGATTTGGCATACAATCTATAAAATTCCATTTATGGAATGAAGTAAGCCTCCGAGAGTTGAAATAAGCATTTTAATAAGATGTTGAACCATGAGTATATATAAGATTAGTGAGAGTGTGTTTGTGAGTGACATATTCTTGATCAAAAATTATATTCCCATGCTACAGTTAGTTTAAGTAAACTATCTAATGTTTGTCCACGATGGACACAAGAAAGATAATGTGTATTCTAGGAACCAAGATATATAGAGATTAATCTAGGAGAATTTATTTGATTATCCTTATCGAAGTACGTAGATGAGATGCTAAGGAAGTTTAGCATGGAAGAATGCAAGATAGGATTCGATCCAAGGTCATGGAATTTATCTCTCATAGACATGTGTCTAGAAGCAAATAAAGTGTGTATGTTTATGGATAAGATATCTTTCATGAATCCAACATTATGTACAAAACTTGATATTCAAATTGTTGCGAATAGGTTCCAAAAAAAAAAAAAAAAGTTGAAAAGTTTGAGTCGCACTCAAGAACATTCTTAATCATTTAAGGACAATTTATTCTTGGTATGTGAAGGAAGTGAACTTGAAATATTTGGGTATAGCAATATCATATATCACTCCAATAAAGATGATAATAAATTTTCAATCTGATCTCTTAATAGTGTTGGGGGTCGTTGGAAAGGTTCCAAACAAGATGGCTACTGATTCTACAATTAAAGCCACTTAAGTAGATGATTTGGGAGAGATCTGGATCAAGTTCATCGGTGAATTATGATTTGTTCTTAATATCGTAGTTCTAGCAATGATGTGTTATGATAACAAGGGAGCTATCGCACAGGCAAAGAAACCCATTGACGATATCTAGCCTTAGGAGCTGTTGAGATGGCATAACAACTTTATTATTAATGCGTTCATATTGAAAAATCTCTTATTTAATTATGTAATTCACTTATTCAATAGAGTTGAAAGATTAAGTTTTAATAACATGATAGGTACGAGGTGTTGTTATTGAAAGATAGAAGTTATAAGTAACTTAATCTTAAATTATGAGTCGTTAGTGATTTCAAGACACAGATATCGTAATTAGAATAGACTAGAATTTATCTCATTTCTTTCTTATAAATAAAGTAGCTGATATACAAGCTAAAAGATAGAGAAACCCTAAATGTATACGTGGATGAATTGTTAGAAGAACAATAATTGGATGACCTGCAACTAGATTCCACATGAATTACTAGGTGTTAGTGGAAAATCTCTAAACTTTAAGTAGTGGATTTTGTCCTTTTTGACTTGAGATCTCATAGAAACTTATTTGAGGACCAATATACTTTGGTGGAGTTGGAAACCATTTTTTAGGTCACTAATACTTGTATGAGTATGTTGAGATTCATATAAAGATTGATGCATGGCCGACACTGAATCACTCTAGATAGTGACTACAACATGTATTTTGTTTGCCTATATTGATAAACAAATTCCTTGGTCATGGTTGATTTATGAAATGAAATGGTTTTATGCATAACTCATTCATATTGACGTAAGTCACGAATATGATGCATTAAATTGAGACCAATGTTCTAAAAAGTGTAATGCATATAGATGCGTAAATGCCAAACTATGGGTTAGGCTAGCTTATGCGAAGTATATGCGTAAAAAGTGTAAAAAGACATTTACTTATTTTTATATTATTTTAATTTTTAATCAAACAAAAAATTATTTAATAATTAAAAATAATACCTACCAAACATCTAAAACAAATTTTTGCAGGAACTTTCCACATTTTTTCAAGTTAAAAAAAAAAAAAAAAGATAAGTTTTAAATGTAAATACCAAATAGTAAATAAATAAGAATTTTTGAAAGTTTTCCTTTGTTCAAGGCTTCAAAAAACTATTTTGAATCTAAGGCGTCTAAATTGAAGAAATTATCTTTTAAATTTTAACTTAAAAGAATTGTAAAAAAAATAATAAAAAAATTAAAAGTTAAGTAAGGCGATTGTTGACCGCTAAATAAGGTACCAAGCCACTTTGGCTTGGTGTTTGCGCCATGCATCACGCATTGGCTCACCTTTTAGAACACTAATTGAGATCAACACTTATCAATATCATGTAATCATTTGGGTAATCAAATCAGGTTCATCGGTCGCAAATAAAAATAAAATTATATGTCACAATTTAATTTTTTAAGTCACATATTTATTGATCACAAGATAATGGTGACATATTATTTGTTGATAACAAAATATCCAATTTATTGATTACAATCTCAATATATTATTTAATAGTTACAAATTAATCAATTTATCTCTTACAATCAATCAAATAATTGGTCACAACACATCCACTCCCACGCCATCCCACCGATAACCACTAACAAAGTCAGCACCATCGTTGTCAGCACCTTACCACCATCACCTCACTGTCAACACTACTACTATCACTGCAAGTAGCACCCCACCATTGCCCCTACCTACCGTACCACCACCAAATACATCACTGCTACACCTTACCCCCACAACCTCCTACTCCAACAACCACCCACCACCAGAGATCTTTACTTACAACTCTAATCAACACTGCATCATCACCACCACCGTTTGCTAGAAGTCACCATCTCATACTGTTCTATCACACCACAACTGCCATCACCGCCAACGAAATCCCCAAACTTGCAACAACACACCAACTACCATAAACCCGCAACAATCACCAACAACAACACACCAAAACTCTTAAACCCACAACAACCACTAACATACCTCAACTGTGTGCAGCAGCACAGCTTGTGAGTGCACAGCAACAAGGTGCCGCGCATAGTGACTGTCACTGGTCTGGTGCAATGACTATCACATTTGGAGAATAGAGAGAGAGAGAGAGAGAGAGAGAGAGAGCAGAAACAGTGGTAACAAGCGATGACCAAGTTGTCGAAGAGGCAGTGGGAAATGAAGAGGGTAAAGAGATTTGTAAAAATGAATTAGGATTTGCTAAATAAATGAAGTGGATGTGAAAGATTAATTATATTTAATAATATTATTAGTATTAAAATATTGAATTATGATTTGAATTAATATTTGATTTTTGTATAAATAAAATGTAAATCTGGTTTTTGAAGTTAGTTTCTAAAAAAAATCGAGTTCTATGTAATTTTGTAATTACACTCTTGCTAGTACAAGAGAAAGATAGAACCTTAAACCTAGTCCCTAAAAAGTTACGGTCACCTATCGTTGTTGCCTGATCATCAATGTGTTGGTTAGGATTTTAATTTGTCTTTCTTTGTGGATTTCTATTGGGGACTGATTATATACACAAATGTAGAATAATGAGATTGAGGTAGATCAGATTTAGAATCATTACAATGTCCAGATATCACCAAAGGTATACCTTGTCTTATGGATTCTATATAAGCACGAATGTGATTTGACTTTTGGATATTAAAACTTGTTTAATTTTTACGACACATGTTTAAGTTCTGGTTTCAGAGACTGGGTGTTCGAATAAAATTATAATAACTTTTTAGGATGAATAATATTGAGTCCTATAAAATGTGCGATTAATAAATGAGCAGTTATAAATATGTAGTTGAATTTAGATTTGACTTTGACTAGATAATATTTATTTTTGTAACTTTTAGTGTTTGACAAGTAGGAACAAACTATAAATTTTAGTGGTGCAATCATGTATGTTAACAAGCCGAGCTGAAACTCAAGGCTCGGGCTCGACTCAAGTAAAATGGTGCGTGCTTTTTTCTGGCCCGAGTCAAGCCAAGCTTTTGCTTGGCCAAAAAATTTAGGCTCGACTCCAAGCTGAGTTATTTTTCTCCTCATAGCTATCGATTTCTTACGGCAGAAGATTTGCTTTGAGGCAGCTATGCAAATTTGCAACCTTAAGGATTTTTGAAGTGAAAAGCCTCTCGAGATATCTCTCCATTAATTTATAATAAAAAGCCTTGTTTTACAATGTTAATGAACATATTTCTACTAAACTCATGAAACCCTAGTTGACATGAGAATAAAGTCTAAAGAAAAGATACCATAAAAAAGTTTTAACTTAATTAGAAGATTAAGTGAAATTGGAAAATTTACTTCTCAAAAGATTTGGATGATAAACTAGTCCAAAAACAACTTTTAAAAATTTTGCAAGACTTTTATGGATCAAAAACTCAAAAACAATGAAAGACTCACACAAAGAACAATGAAAATAGAAAACAAAGACTCAACAGAAGTAAAAAGGACATAACCTTGATTTTGGAGCCTAAGATCTATGTAGTAACGGAGACTACAAAACCTACAAACGATTGTCGAACCCAAGAAAGCCAAAATTAATCCCAATTTTTGGACTTAAACTAAGAACAATGAATCAAGCAACCCCGCAATACAAGACGTGAAGGACCTCTTGATTACACAATTTGTAATTAGCACCCAGTGTTAAACGCCACAAGATATTCACCTTGATAAATTCAAATTTGTTCCTAGAAGAACAAAGATTGGAAAGCAAGAATTTGCCTCTCTTCTATTTTTCACAATATAATGTCGAAGTTGTACAATGGAAGAATGAAAAACATACATATACGAGCCCTAAAAATCTAGTAAAAATGGAAAATATTAATCAAGGATTACAAGATTTTGATCAAAAATAGAATTCTAACAAAATAAGGAAAATCGCGAAAAAGGAAAATTTTTGTCCCTAAAAAACCATGCGATCGCATGGTGTTTTCTTGTGCGGTCACACAAGTCATTTCTCTGGCCACTATTGAATCCTTGCATACCACCATGCAACCGTATGGTGAGTTTCACTGTGCGGTCGCATAGTTCTCCAAAATGGCTCTAACTTTGGCCGCCTTTATCACATTGATCCAAGCTATTTTGACTCTCAATCCCAACATGGAACTTGCCCCATTTTGCGCCACGATCAATGCCTCGCCAATTGTTGACTGAACAAGTAGTCCCATCATTTGCTTTACCTACTTTGCCCTCGAATGCATCATCCGTCCACCTTTGAGAATCAACCGGTCTCATCCCGAGTTCATCTTTGTTGGGCTTGATTTTTGGATCACATAATCATAGATCAATGTCACAAGTCTTAGTGCACTGATAAAAGGTTACTGATTCAGAAAGTGATGATGTGTAAAAATTTTATTTGTAACTGAAGAATAAGTCCTAATATAATTGACGATCTATAAAATTTATAATATACGACTGTAACATTATTTTTCCCACAATTATTTACATCTAAATATAGGTAGTTATGTGAATTTTCCACAATTTATTTAGTTTTCTCATTTTTCTGGTGAAATTTTCTTCTACACATTTGAGGTTTTTGTCATTAAGCAAGCAGGTACGAGGTTTGATCCTATTATAAACATATCTTGTAAAATGTTTCCTGCCAGTCAAGGGTCACATGTCATTAGTAACAGGTTATATGTCACATATCACATGTTACATTCTACATTGATTACCTATCACAATATATTTGCTCACAACTCTACAGTCACTGGTCACAAGTCACAAGGTCATGAGTTACAACTAGACATATATCTAGTTATAGCTCATAGATCACTGGTCACTTGGCACATTTTGCATTGATAACAAGTCACAACTATACATATATTTGTTTTCAGCTTCCTGGTCAAAGATTATAGATCACATTTCACCATTGATTAAATTTTATTAAATTTTGCAACATAAAATTTAATTAAACAAGTCATAGTCACAATAACACATAATTTGGGACCATGGTCACAAGTTAGTTACAAACCACAGAAGGTCGCTAATAATGTCAAAGTCATAATTATAGGTCACTTTTACAAATTTAGTTGTAATTTAAACATTTTTATAGGTGACAAATTATTAATTGGGCACAAATTTAAAAATAAATTGGTAACAATCATTTATTTAGTCACAAATCACATATTTAGCAGATCACAAAATAAATTATCCAAATAACTAGTGACATAGACTATTCACCTTACCTCACCCTACTCCATCATCGTTGACAACACCACCACCATCTCACAATTTAATTAATTAATTAGCAATATAATCAAATAACTAAATTTAATTTTAATATCACCATCAAAAAAAGCATGAAATACCGAACTAGTCCACTTCTTCTGGAGCTTGTCCTTTCCACGTATGCACAGTTCAATAGGCTTTTTATACTTTCTAGTTTTCAATAAGCATGGCATGTGGGACCACATAGTTCTACAATAGACACAATAAGTTGCACACTGGAATCACTCTCGCTAAATAAATTTTGATTTCGATCAAATAATTGTACAATACAATATTTATATACTGGTTTCTCTATGAATAATCTACCTAGGACTTCTCAACGAACCAGTCACTTCTGACATTTAGTTCCAAAGTCTTTCATGTTCATTGTTCCAAAAAAATGAATGAACCAAAATTAAATTGACAATTTTAATACCTGAAGTCTAACTTGTCACGGTTGGCTCGAATTGCTATGTTATGAGAAGAGTTGGCTCTTTCTCCGACAAGGAAAGCCTTAGCAAAATCTGTGAATTCATTCAACAATGGATGTGGTCCCTATATTCGATGGTTAGAGAGAGAAAGAAAATTGTTAGAGAGAGTAATTTTTTAAATTTTTTTATGACCTGAAATTTGAAAGAAATCCTGAAGTTCGTCAATATTCAAATGGATCCTCAAAATATAGTATAGATGAATTTTTCCCTATATCAAATATAGAGTTAATGTCATTTGTGTCCATGTTTGTAGTTAAAGGTACCAAATGTTTCTAGATAGTCACAGTTAGTGTAATTGTTAGTATCACTACTCTTAAATAAATTACTTCAATAACCATTTTAAAATTTTAACAAACTTCAGTGATTGTTATTGAAACTAATCCTCCGTGAAATCATAAATGGTTATGTACCCTACCCCATTACCATCAAAATGGACCACAATAAAATGGAAAAAATAAGTAGAAAAGAAGAAAAGAAAAATTAAGAAGAAGATGATTTCAAATTAAATTCCATTCGATCTTTTAAGTTATAATTTAATACATCATTCAAGTTACTTTCTTATGTCCGAATTTCATGTTAAATTAAAGTAAACATAATATAACACCAAGTTATGAATTATTAACCATTTTGCAAGTCGAAGTATGTTACTTTAATGTTTAAGTTAAAATAATCCGTGGTTTATGTAATCGTCAAATCAAAGAATTTTCACCTATCAATGTTCTTTTACTTCTTTTCTTTGTCACATTGTACTATGAATCACTTATTTGTTGAAACAGAGTATGGATGAGATGAGGCAATCTCTATTGTCGCTGATTATGAAACTGGAAGTTACAAGACAGTTGGATTTTGATACCCAATAGAGGAATTGACTCCAATTATGGTTTTTCTTCATCAGATTGTGAAGAAAGAATTGTTTCATCACCACTCCAATTGCCACCACAGCTTCTAGCAAAACTTGGGCTGGAGTTACCAATACGAATAGTGATTGACAGGCTATTATTATAAAACGGCAAACTTTTACAAGAAGTTATAAAAGCATGTCCACTACCACTTAATACCTATCAAATTCCATCGTCACCTATAATAGTTCCACCATCATGCTACCTACTCATTTCATCAACAAAGACTCATTGCACAACATCATTCTGACCAAACAACAACGTTAACAACTGTAACAACATACACAAAAAAGAAGATTCTTTGATTCGTATATTGACATGAAGTACCAAAAGGTTTTTCCACAATGGACACTAAGAAATGTGGTAATATTTAGTTCTATCATTTTTATAGGTATATGTTTATTAAGATTAGCAGAATGATAATGCAACTGGAGCATGCAACAAATTTTCCATTTGTATAGTAGAAGAAATTAGGAGTTGAAGATCAAAATTTGACAATGTGAAAATTGTTTTGTGATTTTCAGCCATCATTTTGGTTTTTCTTTTTAGCCAAAGGCTGACACCTTTTCTTTACAAATCAGTTTTAGTGGCTCGTTTTTTCCAAAGTGATTTTTCTTGATGTAGGGAAGTACAACTACTTAGCCAAAAGTCATAGTTCATTGGAGAGGTGCAATCCATCCTGTACCACTTAAAATCATGCTTAAAAATTCACTCCAGACCTAGTGTATTTAATTATGAAGAGAGTTCAACCGCATGCTCGACCTTTAATTTTTCAGAACCCAAGAGCAAAGTAGATGAACGACGCACATCCGAGGAAACAATGATGTGTATGCATGGTACAAATTTTGAAAATGTGAGTTCAAATTATCGTTTTGCTTAGAACTCTATTTGCTTAGCTCTTTCTTGATGTTTCCCGAGTTAACTAGGTATTGTGTTAGTGGCATCGCTGCGCCACCTCTTGGGAAAATATTGAAACGGTGTAATTTAGTATTTCTATCATGACTTTCTCTCCCAATATCCGATTGAGGCAAATTAAATTGGGTTGTAAAGATAACTCAAAGGACTACAATTTTACTAGGTGTAGAATTTTTCCCATTCGAACATTTACTAGGTCAAAAATTGTTCTCAATTTCTTGCTAAATTTTGTAGGATTGTGCTTGGTGTATGTAATTTGAGTACATAGGGATGTCCACACCGCTCATATGGGGTGAAACCAGAACGAGGGTGGGCCCCACCCCACGTGAGGGGTGTGGACACCCCTATATACATAGCCCCTGTTTGATCCCCATTATCCGAAAATGAAAATGGAAGGAATAGTATTTTTTAGAAAAATGAGTGGTTGAAAAAGAAGGAAAAATCTTCGATTTAAGTGTAATATTATTTTATGGAAGATTATGTGGTTGAAAATAGGAGAGAGAAAAATGTAATGTAATATAATTTAATTTAATGGGGATCAAACAGGGGCATAATTTATGTACACCATAACTTATCCAAATTTGAAACATCCTTGTGTGGTTGAAAAGTGATTTGTGAAAATATTTTTGTCATATTTAACTCCTTTTGACTTCTAATTGTATCCAATTGACCCCTAGTATTCTCAAATCTTCATCATAGTCTGACACAACTTTTGAGTATTTGTACTTTAGTCCCCAAACTTCTTTTCTTTCAATTTCAATTCCACTCGAACAAAACCATAATCTAACTTAACAACAAATCTTCATCATAAGGTCTGACACAACTTTTGAGTATTTGTACTTTAGTCCCCAAACTTCTTTTCTTGCAATTTCATTTCCACTCGAACAAAACCATAATCTAACTTAACAAATACACAAACATGCAAAATGTTTTGGTTAGATAAAATGCCATTTTGTCTTAGGATCGGCATCATTGTATTAAATCTATAAACAGTTTCAAGGTCGAGTTGCCAAAACAAATATCTACTTTTCTAATCAAATACTGATGTGTGTGTGTGAAGAACCAAGTAAATCACCATAAATTCACGAGTTGTTTCAATTTTCAACCCCTCAATTGTCAAAATTTTAATTTAACCACTAGTAAGATTCACGTACCCCCAAACTTGTTATTTTTTAAGCTCCTTTTCCAGCTTGTGATTAGTTTGAGTTTTTGGAAATCCAAGGTAACATAGTGCTTACTCTCTTTGAACCTTGGTTCATAAGCAACATGTGTGTGTGAAGAACCAAGTAAATCACCATAAATTCACGAGTTGTTTCAATTTTCAACCCCTCAATTGTCAAAAATTTAATTTAACCACTAGTAAGATTCACGTACCCCCAAACTTGTTATTTTTTAAGCTCCCTTTCCAGCTTGTGATTAGTTTGAGTTTTTGGAAATCCAAGGTAACATAGTGCTTACTCTCTTTGAACCTTGGTTCATAAGCAACCAAGTCACCAACAATAGAAAGAGAGTGAAAATCAATCGGATCAAGAAAGATCGAGTGACTATGCATATCTTGGTGGTCATGATAGCGGTTCCTTCTGATCCTAGAAAACATGGCAAAAGAATTGGAGTTAAGAAGACTAATTTGAAGAATCCTAAAAAGGGTATACTTGATTGACAAAAAATGATTTTTTCTTTTCTATAGCTGAAATGAACCTTCTTTTGAGAATGAGGACAAGTCCTTAATTTCCCTTCCCACCAAGTCAATTTGTGCTTCCTTTGTCTCATGTAGGAAAGCATGAACTCCAGTTAGTCTAATGCGTAGAATCTACTTATGAGAATCTTCATCCGAAAATGGAATATGGGAGAGAAAGAAAGCAAGAGCTTCTTCGTCCTAATCTTTTCGATGTTGTTGATAGAGAGTGTTTGAGGTTTCAATATCATGGTAAGAATGAATTTCCTTCTTTGTAAAAGCCTAAATCCTGATATTCTGAAATTTCCAATCCATGCAAGGGAATTTTGCACTTTAAGTTTTGTAAGATCCCTAGTGATAAGCTAGGATTCAAGAATAGTCTCCATCAACTCAACCAAGAAAGCACACGTTTTGAGTAGTCATTTAGGTGATAACAGAAGCCAAGTGAGGAGAATGAATGAGAAAGGACCCTATCTTATTCTATTTCTTTCCTAACTGAGGTCAAGCAGGCACGGCTAAGTCCAAAAAGTCCTAATTGCTAAAGTTGAACTGATTGTAGTAGCACATCAACAAGTGCCTTAGGACTACATTGAACTTGACCAAGCATAGGCATACCATTGATTCTTTCAACCTAGAACATGTACTAGATTGTAAGCTATCAAGGTAGTTAGCTAGAGCTAAAACTAGCTCAAGGGAAAGGGTCTATGTTTCGTTTTGTTTCATTGATTCGTAAACTGGGTGCTTTCACTTCATACGTGGGATTTGGGAAAACCCAAGATTTGTTTGTTGAGCTTTGCTCCCATTCCAAAGTATTCGAAGTCACGTTAGAAATTGAGCAAGTGTAAAAAATCTAAAGTGATCTGGGTTGCGCAGCGTTCAGGTTAAGTCTGTCAGAATAACATCCAGTAGCCAAGTTTAGGTGAAACCCTCTTTTGCAAGATTACTGACTATAAAACTAATGACTCGCTTTCTTTCTGAATCTGCTCTCTCTAATCAATCATGGCTTGAGCACTCCCTCGAAATAAAACAAAACGGTGAAGGAACGACTTCTCTCTCATGTTATGGCTTTGCTTCCACTTGTCCTTGCTGATTGATCCAACCTTTCCCAAGCCTACCTGCCTCCTTCAAACCTTCTGTCATTCAATGCTTAACGGCTTTCTTCATGCATTCAAAACATGACACGTCCATTAAAGACCTGAATCGACAAATTGACTATATCCAAATACTCTTATTGCACTTCTATCAGTTCTAGGACTAGGGACTTTCTAAGCCTAAAAGGCTCTAGACAACACTGTTGATGGCCTATTGTCTTTCAATAGGAACTCCTCGATACAAGTATACTTATGCACTTGAGTCTGTTCAGTCATGTCTATACCCGAGAGTAACTCATTCACTCATTTTATTACCTTATTTATGTGATTATGTGACAAGTCTATCTTTGAAACTATTTCAATCAGCTAAAAGACTAAGGATAAAGGTGGGGTGTAACTAAACCTGCTTGGTTCTAAGAGTACTATGACCTGACTCAGTTTATCTATCCCTTTCCCGACACGGTTAAGGAGGATCGTTAACCCAACTCTTTGAATCTTTGAGAAACTTTCTAGATTTTACCCTTGCCTTTGGTAGCTTTCTAGTTCAGAGATCCATTTCGTTACCATATGATATTGACTAAGGTAGGTTCAATAGAGAAAATCCTTTAGGATCTTAGAAAATCCTCTCCTGGCTAAACTTGAAGGGGAAAGAGAGATCACTTTGGGCTTTGTTGATTTACTGCATGATGATTTTATTGCAAAAGAATGAAGTCGTGATATTTATTTCACTCAAGATTGGATCTCTCTACCAGGTGTTTTGCCCGTGGCTTTAGGGGGTATTTACGTTTGGCATATGCTAGCTTTGATTGAGATCTTTGAGGATGATTTTGTACTACAGTTTGGTGGAGGAACTTTGGGGCACCCTTCGGGTAATGTACCATGTGTTATGGCTAACCGAATAGCTCTAGAAACATATGTAAAAGATCATAATGAAGGACATGATCTTGCTTCTAAAGGTAATGTAATTATCCGTGAGGCTAGCAAATGGAGTCCTGAGTAGCTGCTGCTTGTGATGTATGCAAAGAGATCAAATTTGAGTTTGACGCAATGGATACTCTATAAGATAACAAATAATTAGCCTCCATTCTCTTAATTGAAAACTCGGCCCAATCTTTTGCTAAAAGGTTAAAGCCAAACACAAAGATTCTATTGCATGTGTTTTAAGTGAAAAGACAAAATGTATTTCGATGAAATCCTATTGATTTTAGGAGGACTATAATGAGGAGGATGACATACCCACTCACAATCTACTAAAGGGCAAGTAGTTTGATTGGTTCAAGTCCCATTCGTGATATGGCAGTGATCTTCAGTCGATCATGCTAAGGTAAGTAGAGATCTTCTGATACCCCTCATTCCACCAATAGAGATAGCAAGGAGATAGAAAAAGTCATCTTCCACACTTGGGAAAGGAATCTAGACCGAATCATGTCTATGCCTGCATAGAACGAGAGGCGAGAATTCAAGCATAGTGGTTGTTTGATCCCATTTCAAGAGGATTCCCCTGCATGATCGGTAGGTCCGCTAGAAGTACCTCGGCTAGTGAAGTAGTTTAGCCTCAAAAAGCCTACTTACCAATCAAACTTGTGATCGCTCTATCTATAATGGTAATCTTCGCTTCAATAGTTGTCTAAGACAGCGGCGATGGTAGAATGGGAATGCTAATCTCATAGTGGAATTTAAATCTTTCCAAGAAAGCCTCTTCTTTCTGGTCTACATCAAGTGGATTCTTCACTCGAACAAATCTAGAGATTGAATTCTTGAAAGAATTGATCGTATGCTACTAAGTCAGGAGGCGCTGTCTTTTGTCAAGGTCAAATTGAAAGTGAATCCTAATTCAATGTCAAACCATTACCCCTTGAAAGGACTAATCGGTCTCCTATCCTTGGTCCTATCTTGTTCAAATTAGAACGAAACTGGTTGCTTGCATCCCGAATGTAGGGAGATTGTAAACTAAGAATAAATCCCAGATCAACATCGAAGACAAGCTTAGTCTTCTAAGATCTAAATGAAAAGTATGGGTGAGCAATAATCACATTAGTGAAGTCAGAGAAAAAGAAGAGTGGTAATCAAATGAAATAAAAAAGAAAATCAAAAGTGGACATACTTTCTGATCAGAGTATGGATAGAGAAAGAAGCGAAGTCTATCTATAAGCTACAAAGCCTCAAGAGATTAGAAGAGAAAATCAGAATCTAAAATCAAGGAGGGATAACAGATGTTTTCATGCCCATTCACGAAAGAAAAAAGATGAAGTTAACATTCTCCACTCCCAAGCAAAGATGAAATACTATGCTAAGCTAAGAGAGACTTCTAGGATTTGTTAACAGATTATCTAATTTATTAGTCCATTTTGGCTTCTTTCTCCAATGGGCAAAGCACTCTACTATAGCGAGCACCCGATTCTTATTGCATTCACCAAGATAGTCTTGCTTGCTTCTGAACTCTACGGTGAGTTTAGCCACCACCTTAAGGCCTGAGCTTTGTTCGAGTGTAATTATCCAGCCCTAGAAGGAAGGATGCCACAGAATTCTTCCTTGAAGATCAAGCTGTAAAAGTGGAAAGAGTTAGGGGGATGGAGCACCCTTTGCCTTAAGAAATATGTGGCGTTGTCAACTTGGATTGGAAGGAAGGGCTTCGCTTTTTGATCATTTTTTAAGGTCAGTTTTGATGAGCGTAGTCAAGTTCAGGATTCGCTATCGCTTTCAGCTTGCCATTTAAGAAAACAAGAGAAGGGGGTCTGGTGGAAACCTCACCTTCAGCCTTGACAAACCATTGCCTAAGGCCCTGAAGCCCTTCTAGTTTTATAACCATTGGGTGGATCACTCCACTCTTTTGGATATAGTTCGAAAAGAATGGAATGGTACAATTAAAGGGAACCCTATGTTCATTTCAATCCATAAGCGGAAAAAAGGCTAAAGGCATGACTCAAAACTTGGAGCAAGAAAAGGTCCATAGTCATTGCCATTAAACTTGAGAAAAACAGAGGTAGATTCTCTTTGGTACAAACAGAGCTTGACAAAGATCCTAGTGATTTGCATTTATAAAGCAAAAAAAGGATTTTCTTGACTTAAGCCCTCGTTTGGCTCCCATTTTGTGGAAAAATTAATGGGGGGAATAGTATTTTTTAGAAAAATGAGTGGTTGAAAAAGAAGAAATTTTTTTCGATTTACGTGTAATATTATTTTATGGAAGATTGTGTGGTTGAAAATAGGAGAGAGAAAAATGGAATGTAATGTAATTGAATTTAATGGGGATCAAACGGAGGTTTAGTAAAGGTTACCTTTCTGCCTAAAAAACCTATTAGTAGTGAACAAAGGCATTCTTGAGCACGAATTGATAAAAAATAATAATAATAAATAAATAAATAAAAACCACGAAAAGCAAACATGAGATGAGAAATCCATTCCAACACTGAATCTTTGTACTAACCATCACCATGTCTAGTTTAGATGGATCTTACTAATTGCAATCAAAACTTCAACAAATAAGGATTCTCTAAATTTTGATTGCTTCAACCTCTAAGACTCCACTAGCTTAATAATCTCTTGTCAAAGATCCAATCTTCTCAAATAAGTATTTAGGATTTAATCAACGCATATAATACGTAATTATGTAATAATTATTTTTCTTATCTTGTGCCCAGATTTCTCTCCATTGAGATTTCTAACCGACCATTGTAGCAAGTTTTTGCTGATGATGCCCAAGTTAGATGATCATAGGGAATCAGGTTTTTTGATAACCTTTCAAGCTTAATCATTAGAGTCATAAAGGCTACGAAGAGATGTATCATAATGACATAACTTTTTTCTTTCTCTTTTCTTTTTTTTCCCCCCTTTTTTTGTCTTGATTAATGCAATGTCCATCATTAAACATACATTCTCGAAAATCAACCCCCAATTTAAGATTTTTCACATAATTTTCATCATATTGGCCTTAGACAATCCACACAAAAATTTACTCCCATGGAATCCCCATTCATATCTATATCTCCCTGCAAAAGTAAAATCAAATTTGGTCGAATGATGTATATTGTTCTAATTTTTGAATTAGCACCTAACTTCTACTATGTCAATGTATTTTCCACCCCAAAATCATCTTCTTTGAATGCACTATTTCACTTGACGCCAGTATAATTAATTCTTCCGTTTCTACACGTTTTTCTTCTTTATTTTATTCCTCAGGTTGAATAATCAATAGTTCATCCGTAAGCATAACTTGGCTTGTCCGAAATTATTTGATCTTCAGTCCTTTTATAGTTTTGCATGATGATGTCCCCCGTATCTATTTCCCCATCATCATCTTGTTATTCATATAGACCATCGAAGGTAGCTTTTTTTTAATTATTATTTTTACCTCCTCTAAAGTTGCCAATAACAAGCATTTTTAGTATAATGTGATGCATCACAATAATCATAAGTTTTTATAATCTCCCATAAACAATAGATTTCATTGTATTCCCATTTTTTAAGTTATTGTCGAAAGAAGAATTCTCCAAAGAGCATGTCACCACCATCATCTAAGTTGGAATCAATTATTGTGAATTTTTGATCTCTTGCTTTTCTTCTTCATTCCTTATCAATGGAGCAAAAGAAAAACAAGTAAATCAATTGAAAAAAAGGAAAAGAAAAGAAAAGAAAAGAGAAAAATCAAACAAAAGAAAACAATAATTAAACAAATATTAAATAAAAATAGTCCCCGGCAACAGTATCAAAGAATTGTAGTTTGTTGATTTTGATCTAAATACTTATAATTAATTGAAAATATTAAAACTGCACGCAGAGATCGAATTGATATTTCAAATATGGAATGGATATTAGAACATAACAATTTCATCTCTTAATCATCTCTACTTCTTAATTCAAAATTCATAAATTTAATGTAGTGTTCGGCTGAATTTTCCTGTTGTATTCAATTTATCATTTCGAGTTCTCATTGAGTCTATTTAACTAATTTAATCATCTCTATGCAAATCAATCATATCTAGATGAAATATTAGTTCTAAGAATTCATATATCGACCACAATAATTAATATAAGTATCTCTACAAGTTATATTAGATTATAGAATTTTACTATGTGTTAGAAACATAAAACATTTTTTTGTCCCAATGAAAAACTTAGCTACTCATAATACATCAGAAACAACAACAAATAATAATGAAGTACGTTGCTGAGTTTTGAACTGGAGATGCAGAAAAGTGGATGAATCTTGCGCTAAGTTCCTCTTCTTGTTCCAAATATTGACTCTCTCAAATTCTTAAGTTGTATTCTATATCTCTCAATATGTGGAACTCCTCTCAAGAGACTATTATCTTGTAATTGTAATTTCCCTAATGTATTTCTTGAATGTGGAGTTTTCATGGGCTTTAAAGGGCCAAAACCATCCCCTAATCTGCTCAGGCGGCACCCAAGCCCATATAGTGTCACCGAGGTGCCATGTCAATTTATGTATGGCATCTCAGCACTAAGATGGTAACGCTATAGTGCCACCTCTAGGGAAAATTTAGCGCTACACCTCTTTTAGTATTTTTATTATAACCTTCTCTCTCGATATTCAATTGATACAATTCAAATTTGATTGTAAAGATAACTCAACGGGCTACAATTTTACTAGAAGTAGATTTTTCCCTCTAACCAAAAATCTAGAACATTCTTGTACTGCTAAAAATTGATTTGTGAAAATATTTTAGTCAGATTTCACTCCTTTTGACTTCTAATTACATTCATAACATTCTCGAATTTTCATCGTAAGGTCCGACATAGTATTTAATGTCCCCAAACATTGTGTTTTGTCTTTTTCACTAATTTTCACTACTTTCTTTCAATTCGACATCTGTTTTTCGAGTTTCACCTAATAAATGAAATATATAATTAATTAGGCTATAACTTTTGAAGGAACTATTAAGTATCTATATTTTTAAGTCCATAGGTATGCTTGAATCCTCCTAATAGTATATTATCTTACAATCTCGTTCTTAATTCTCTTTCAATCTTTCCAGCTTTCAAGAAACCATTTAATCAAGGTTATAAATCTGATTTTAGCTTCTTGGGGTTCGTATCAAATCTTATGTGGGATCTAACGTAGTTCATGCAATGGGGTTCACATCAAATGTAGTCGACGGTATTACTAGTGTATTGTAATATAAGCCTCCTCGAGGTGTTTAAAAAATACAAAAAGGAAACTAGAAATACTACTAGAATTGTATAAATAAAATAATGGAAGAAAGCTATAAACAAAGTAGTAATAAAAATTGAGGAAATGGTGGTTGAGGTAGTAGTGGCATTGAAAGGAATAGTGACCTATGTCGCACACTGATTCTTAAAATAGATTCACCCGCACTAATAATGCTACCTGTCTCCCAAGAAATGACAATTGATAGTAGCTAATTAGCACCTCGTCAACACATTAGGCAAAATAAGAAGGGTCACAATTCTGTAACCAAGTTAAAACAAAAAGAACTAAACTATTCTATTAAGAATTAAACTCTTGAAACAGAGAGAGAGAGAGAGAGAGAGAGAGAGAGAGAGAGAGAGAGAGAGAGAGTGAAGACAAAACTCCAAATTTTTTTTGTGTAGAATGAGGAGAACACCTCCTTATATAGTATTATGATTTAGTTAATTTTGTATTTAAAACAAACAATGTTACAATCAATAGCCATGAATGAATTTGTACCCACAAATTGATTATGGAATTAAACCAATTCAAAAACAAAGTAACTATAGAATTGACTTGACTTGAAATTTACAAATTGTTGTTACAATTTCATTTAACTAGAATATATTATTTTTCTATATTAACTTGAATATTTTGTTTTGATATATTAATTTAATACATTATTTTCCAACAATCCCCCACGAATAAAATTAATAACAATGATAGACATGGTGATAGAATTCAACAGTCGAAACCTACATAGGATAGGTTATTGTTATCCTTTGAACCTTCCCTTGTGTACGTATGTTTAATTTACTAACTAATTAGTAGACATGATGTCCTTGAACTATTCTGTCATTTGCGTAAACGATGATACTCTCCATACAAGCTTCTTCCTAATACAACTAAGTTCTCATAGTTATGTTCACTTTGGCTCTAAGCATTACTTCGCTCGGTCTTTGACACATAAGAATCATTAAAACCCTATTACTTATCCTTCATCCTTATGGATATCATTGTTACATCATAGGAATAGGCACGAGATTATATCCCCCTTATGGATACCGCTATTTAACTACATTATCTTCATCAGAATTTAATTTTTTCTACAGTAGATATTGGCCCAGCTATCAAACCAACAGTCATCTCACCTCACTTTCATTTGTCGCACTAGCCATTTTTATTACTATTTTGATTTTTTTCCAAATAAAAGATAGGGGTAAAGCAGTAAATTGATGGTGTTTCATTGAGGGTAGGAATGGAAGATTAAATTTCAATGGATGGTAGTGCATTATTTCAATTTATGGTGTGTCAAACATCACTTTCATTAATATACTACTGTTCCAAAAAGTAAAAGTGCTTTAAAACGCCAAAAAAAGGCAATCAAACAAATACAAAGTCTTTACAATTAGGTTGTCCTTTTGAATCTAGATTTTGGGATCTCCAGTCAATGAGATTGGGTTTTCTTTATATTAACTTACTCGGTCAAAGGCTTACGTCCCATTCATTTAGATAATTTTTTAACTAACTCTCTATTTAACCCTTTGATTAGCAAATACACAATGTTATCCGTTGGACATAATTAATAGAATAACTCCAATTGAGAGTATTTGCCTTATAATATTATATCTACGACGTATATGTTCAGACTTACCATTATCCATGTTATTTTGTGCCCTTCTATTTCTGATTGAGTATCGTAGTGTATGTAAAATCGCTAGCACAAGTTTAGACCATCTCCTAATATCCTCTAAGAAGTTATGTAACCACTCAGCCTCTTCACCACATTTATCTAGAGCTATAAACTCATATTCCAATCTAATTTGAGTCTTTTATATCAGATATCTAATTAGAATTACAATACCCTTCAACGACTGCTAGATAACCAGTATTGAGCATTCCATAGATACTAGTATATCTTAAGTACCCTAATACCTTTACTATTCATTTCCAATGGTCAACTCCGAAATTAGACTTCCAATCTCACCTTTGTTTTAGATAGAAGTTGGCTTGTATCTATTGGTGCTCAAGCCAAGTCAGTATCATCCTTGCCAAACTTATATAGAATTTTGTCTACATAATGTGTCTAGCTTAAAATGAGTTCATCTAGTGTTGTTGTAACGCCCCGATCCCTTGTGGACCGGAACGCTACTTACTTTACTTAACTAACCAGTGGTTTAGTCATAGGAGAATATGTTTTAGCGGAAGCTTAAGTTTTACAATAATAATTTTAACAACAACCTTTCAAATACTTTAAATAAAATACTGAATAAAAAAATAACGGAACGCAATTTATTTAAAGAAAACATAACTTGTTCTCGAGTTCAGCGTTTATTCAAATGTTTTAAAGAAATAACATTGAAAACGTTCACAAAAATAAATCTAAATAACTTGTTCACCGAGTTTTTCATGGGCTCGTTGCACCACTTTCCATCTTTTCCATCATCCGGCCCAAGGTAGAATCATATCAATCTGTAGAGAAGGGGTTAAACCCATGAGTTAAAAAAAAAACTCAATAGATATCATTGGTGCATTCGTGATCAAGCTATACATTTCAAAGCTGTAACTTTAGAAACCTTTTCATAGTAGGATTTTCGGTAGAATCTCAAACACGTAGAGTCATGACTTAACATGACGCCTCGACCGGAAGTATATGCCGTACCCGGAGATACCATTAGACATGGAGGTGTATGCCGTACCAGAGGTACCATTAGACATACAAATATTAACATAAATCTTCATTTGCTAGAAACTTATAACTTAACACGAATTAATACTTTGCACATCTACCTACCTTGATTGATGCTTTGAACCTTGTTGAAAAATACACTCCTTTGATGTTTCAAAAAAAAAACATTCCGTTGAGAATTGATGCTTGGAAAACACTTCTTGATAGCACCAAAACTTTTAGGAAAAACTAATTTTCCTCCCTCTCCTTTCTCTTTTTCTACACTTGAAAACTCTCTCTTTTATGGTTAGAAGCTTTTGTCTTGGTGTGAAAAATGTGTATGCATTGGGGCCTATTTATAGGTGAAAATCTCACAACTTAAGGGCAAGTGAAGGGCCTAATACTCATTAATACGGGTGCCATTTATGTGGGAGTTATAGGTTTAAGAAGGTGCCAGAAAATCGTGTAGGAATTTGACATTTCATATTCCACGTACTTCGGTTGATAGTGTACAGCTTTTAGTATTTCTATCATAACTTCTTCTCCCGATATCCGATTGAGGTAATTCAAAGTGCGTTGGAAAACTAAATCAAAGAGCTACAACTTTTTTTCAGATATCATTTTCCAAATCGAATGTTTTCTATGTCGTAAATGGGTCTCAAATGAGACTACAAATCTGAAGTATACTTTAGCCATAAAATATTCATGTCTTAGTACCACTAAGGTGTTTAAAATTATTTGGGATTTTACATCCCCCACACCTTAATTAAAATTTCTTACTCGAAAATTTACTTTCTAATTGGGCGAATAGTGTTGGATACTTGTTTTTGGCTTTCTCTTTCCCTTCCCAAGTGGCCTCTTCTATTTCATGATTATTTCATTATATTTTGACCAATTGAATTTCTTTGTTCCTTAGTTTATGCACCTTTCGATTCAATATCCTAATTGGTACCTCTTTATAGGATAAGTCCTTTTATACTTTCACAGACTGATAGTTCACTATATGATTAGGATCATGCACGTATTTCTTAATCATTGATACATGGAACACGTTGTGCACTGCCGATAACCCAGGTGGGAGAGCTAATCGATAGGCTACATTTTCGACCCTATCAAGTATCTCGAATGGTCTGATATAGCGGGGTCGTAGCCACTTTCAAAAACACTTTTTCTCCAATTTTGAATTCTAAATCCTTCCTCCTTGTGGGCATAGCTCTTCTGTCGATCATGTGCTGCCTTTATCCTTGAACTGATCTTATCAATTGCCTCAACTGTCCTTTCAATTATTTCTGGTCCCAAAACTCTCTTCTCCCCGACTTCATCCAAATGAACGGGGGACCTACATCTTCTACCATAGAGAGCTTTGTACGGTGCCATCCCGATAGTTTTTTGGAAGCTGTTATTATACACGAATTCTATTAGGGGTATGTATGACTCCCAACTACCCCCAGATCCAAAACACATGCTCTCAGTGTGTCTTCCAAAGTTTGCATGGTCCTTTTAGACTGACCATCAAACTGAGGGTGATATGTTGTACTAAAGTTCAGCTTCGTTCCCATAGGTTCTTGTAGACTTTTTCAAAATTTGGACGTGAACCTTGGGTCTCTATCAAACACAATGGACACACGTATGCCATATAATCTCACAACCTCCTTAATGTACAAGTGTGCCAATTGGCCTAAACTGAATGTCATTTTCACTGGAAGAAAATGAGCTGACTTTGTTAATCGATCAACTATTACCCATACAGCATTGTTTCCCCTTTTTGACTTTGGGAATCCAACCACAAAGTCCATTGTCTTGGACCGCTTGGAGGAGATCTCTTATCAAGTTGGTTTGGTTTGCGCGCCCATTTTCCTTTAGACAAAACCTATGGTTCTTATTAGTTTCATACTTCGAATTCTAACAAAGAAGATAAAGTTTTATTTCTTGACATAAAGGAAGTTGTTACAAGGATTTAAATCTAATCCCTATAAGTTCTACGGATCTTCTTTGGTGGAGCCTCATCTCCAGAAGAGTCTTCCGCCTCAGGTCCGAATTCTATGTCCATCTCAACCTATGGCTCAGGCTCAAGATCATTCCCTTCTTCAGGCTCTTCTTCTTCATCAAGTTCAATTATCATCTCCGATTGAGGTTCTAAGTTTTCCCTCCATAGGTCTAGGAGTGATTGGCTATTAAATCCCTAACCGTGACTCCCATATCTCCCCATTGAGGTGGAAGGGAGTGTATGAGGTTATTTATAGCCTCAATATGCGTTATCTCCATTCCAGTCTTCACCACTGTCATGCATCTCTCATAGACATTGTGTATATGTTCTTCAAGTGGACGGAGCAGATCAGTCACGTAATTCTCATAGGACTGAATGACGATTCTATGGTTCAATGCTTCTTTATATGCCCTAGCCGTTCTACGAGCCATATCTATTGCATTTTCACATATCATACACTTTTTTTTTTACTCTTGGAAAAATGGCTACAGTTACATAACATTCTACCTATAAATTCTAGCCCAATGCGTATCTTTTGAAAAAAAAAATACAGTATATCTTTGAAAATAAGCATAAATTGTACAATAGCATCGCAAAGCATCATAACATAGTCTTTTCATGAAAACACTAACTTTGAACATACATGGGCCGTAGGATGAGATTGATGGATGGATGCAAGATACCATAGAGTATCTTAGACTTTTCATTTTTTTTTAAAATATACTTGGTCTACAGAACCGGCTAAACCGTGCTCTGATACCACACTGTAATGCCCCGACCCCTTGTGGACCGGAACGCTACTTACTTTACTTAACTAACCGGTGGTTTAGTCATTAAAAAAATATGTTTTAGCGGAAGCTTAATTTTTACAATGATAATTTTAACAACAACCTTTCGAATACTTTAAATAAAACACTGAATAAAAAAATAACGGAACGTAATTTATTTGAATAAAACACAACTTGTTCTCGCGTTCAACGTTATTCAAATACTTTAAAGAAATAACTTTGAAAACCTTCACAAAAATAAATCTAAATAACTTGTTCACTGGGTTTTCCATGGGCTCGTTGCACCACTCTCTATCTTTTCTATCATCCAAGCCGAAGGTAGAATCATATCAATCTGTAGAGAAGGGGTTAAACCCGTGAGTTAAAAAAACTCAATAGATATTATTGGTGCATTCGTGATCAAGTTATACATTTCAAAGCTGTAACTTTAGAAACCATGTACACCACAGTGTACATGTAGCAATGTTCTTTCTGATTGACTTTTGCTATTTGTACACCGATTTTTGACATGTTGTTTGACATTTGCATTGTTGTCAAGTATCAATTAGAGGGAAAACTGTTTGAATTTTAAACTATTCAACAGGGTAATGTCACCCGGCGAAGTGTAAACTAATGTGTACACCATAGTGTACATGTAGCAAGGTTCTTACCGACTGAACTTTACAATTTGTACACTAATTTTTGACATGCTATTTGACACTTGCATTTTTGTCAAGTGCCAATTGGATGGAAAAAATATTTGAAATTTGAACTGTCCAACAGGGTAATATCACGTGGCAAAGTGTAAACTAAAGTATACACCATAGTATACATGACTTCTCCCAATATCCGATTGAGGTAATTCAAAGTGCATTGGAAAGCTAACTCAAAGAGCTCTAACTTTTCTTTAGATATCATTTTCCAAATCGAATGTTTTCTATGTCGTAAATGGGTCTCGAATGAGACTAAAAATCTAAAGTATACTTTAGCCATCCAATATTCATGTCTTAGTGCCACTAAGGTGTTTAAAATTATTTGGGGTTCTACAGTTGTTGTATCACATCACTAAACCTATATCTTTCATATCAAATCTCAAATTCAATAAAATTTTAGTAGACTTAATCATCTTGTCATTGCTACCAACAATGAGGTTCACTTTCTAACATTTAAGTCTTATGACCAAAAGATTTGTTTTGTCCTTTCTCTTTTTCTATGTCTTAGTTCATCCTTAACATCCTCTTTTACTTTTTGATCCTTTCTCTTCCCAATCGTAGTCTCGTATGTCCTTCTAAAAGAGATAGCTTTTTCTTTGGATCTGTACGAAAATACATGTTCAAAGAATGAAGAATTTTTCAATCCCATCATCGATGTAGCCTAGGATTTTAGACTCATACACAAAAAATCGAACTACTATTACGTGCCTAGCCAATGAAGATGTAGTCTACAATTTTTTAGCCTATAAGACCTTCTTTGGTGTTGGAATAACCAATTTAGCAAGACACCCCACAATTGTAAGTATATAGGAAGACTTTCTTCCTTTTATAACTCATAAGGGGTCTTTTTCATTTTTTTGAGCATCTTATTTAAAAGGTAATTTATCGATAACAAAGTTTCTTCCTGCATGCTCTGAGGTAATACAGAACTTACTAACGTTCCATTCATTATTTCTCTTAAGGTATGATTTTTTCTTTCAGGAACACCATTTTACTTTGGCAAATATGGTGCTGTATTTCATATGATTCTGTGTTATGCACTAAATTAGCAAATGGTGCTTTGTACTTACCACCTCGATCACTTTTCAACACCTTAATTTTCTTATTAAGTCGAATTTCAACTTCATTCTATATAGAATAAATTTCTTTACAGCTTCATCTTTGCTTTTAAGCAAATACACACAACACTATTTTGTGCTATCATTGACAAAAGTAACTTACTTGTGTTCACCTCTTGTTAAAATTTTAAATCACATATGTTGTGAATTAAATGAAGAGATTTTGTATTTTGTTCAATTGATTTAAAGGATGAGCTTGTCAATTTTATCCCAAGACAAATTTTGCACTCATATTTCAAGTCAAGTGCAATGTGGGTATGCAATTCAAGTTAACTAATCTACATTTATCATAGTTAACATGTCATCTACCAAGTCAAAAACTAAAAGACTCAAAACAAGTAAGAAAAAGAATTAACTTTATTTATAGATGGCTTCACAATCGTTACATTCAATTTCAACATACCATATAAAGCATAATCCTTTCCGACAAACATTCCACTCTTAGACAAAATGACTTAGTCTTACTCAAATATAGTACGGAATCCATGCTTATTCAAAAGTGACCCAGACACTAGGTTTTGTGAATTTTTGGTATACACAACACATTGTTGAAATTCAGCTCTTTCCCAAAAGTCATCTTCATAACCTCCTTGATTTTAGATGATGTTGAATTTTCAATGAATAACTTCTCTCCATTCTCAACCACTTTGAGCACAGTAAACAAATCTTTATCAAAGGACACATGCCTCGTAGTTATGGTGTCAATCCACCACTCTTTTGGGCTTGAACCCCCCAACATATTCATTTCAGAAATGATAGTTGCGATATTCATCTTCGACACATCATGGGCCATGTAATCATAGACATTGGCTTATTTCTTATTATTCTTTTTCGACAATGTGCCATGGAACAAAACTGGAGTTTCTATATCTGACAAGAAAAGAAGTTCGATCATTCTACTTCGAGGAATATTATAGATTAGATTATCCAATCTGACTTTTGCAAAAATTTCGACATATCAAAACAAGAAAGTTGGGTAATATTTTGGGTGCATATTGAGGGATTAATAAATAAATAATAAATAATATTTATATGTATGCCTTTAAGCTCACTCAATAGATCTGAACTAACTCTTAACCTACAAACAATGATTAGACTCGGACTTCTTGGCCTATTTGTTATCCATAAAGTATTCATTAGACTTGGTATCTAAGTGAGCACCTTGAAGAGTCGGAGTATATGCAAGAAAAAGCACTTTAAACAAAAGCATCAGAAGTAAGCTAGTGAATAAAAATATGAGCATATAACAAAATAATTTAAGAGTCAATTAATCAATTGCTACCACATGTTATTAATGAAAAAAGGCCATTTACTCTCAAGACCTGATTAGAAATCTATAAATAGGCATACTGGGATGACAAAAGACATGCAAATTTTAGTAGCTTCCTCTCAAGTAATCATTTCTGCTCTTACTCCTGTTTGAACATTAGATCAAAGAGTTCAGGATGCAAATCAATGGCTAGGAGAGAGAGATTCGTTGATTAGCATTTCACTTGTTCTCTACTTGGATCCATATCTCTCTTCCTTTTTCTAGTTGACTGATGCATTTAATAATTCTATCAATATGATTTTATATAATTCAGAATCTTAAGTGCTTGCTATCTTAGATAGTGTATCAATATATCATTTTCTTCTCTTGGTATTTGTGTAAGTTCAAACTAACTAAAATGTTGTGTCTGATTCATTTAACCTTCATCAAATATGATGCCATTACTTGTCTTTAGTGGTGAACGTTTGGATAACCTGGTTTACTACAACTGCGAATAGCTTTTTATTTAGATTTTTGGGCATGCATTTCTTAGCTATCCATAGGCTAGCTAAGAAAGCTTCATATTCCGCTACATTGTTTGGTGCTTTAATTTCCCCTGGACTTGTTAAGATTATTTTAGCTTTGGCACCACTTTTCCTTGGCCATTGACATGATTTCAATTTTTATTGTTTAGGTCTACTTCTAGAAATGGAGGAAGGGTCAAAAAGTACGATAATAAAATTCGCTAATGCCTGTGCTTTAATTGCGAATTATCCATTGTAGTTGATTTCGACATGTCTTAGCCCTCATTTTGCCCTCCATTAAGCCCCTGTTTGATCCCCATTAAATTAAATTACATTACATTTCATTTTTCTCTCTCCTATCTTTAACCACATAATCTTCCATAAAATAATATTACACGTAAATCGAAAACTTTTCCTTCTTTTTCAACCACTCATTTTTCTAAAAAATACTATCCCCCCATTTTCATTTTCAGGTAATGGGGATCAAACAGGGGCTAAATTACATCTTATTTTTCTCTCTCCTATTTTCAACCACAATCTTCCATAAAATATTATCACACGCAAATTGAAAACTTTTCCTTCTTTTTCAACCACTCATTTTCTAAAAAAAAACACTATTCCACCCATTTTCATTTCAAAAAATGGGGGCTGAACGAGGGCTGAGCTCCATTGCATAATTAATCAATCTTCCTAATGTGTCAAAGTTTCGTAATACTTTCTGTAGCAGGAAGTTAGTCACCATCTCAATGCTTTGGCTTTATAAGTAAGGTCAAAACTTCCACAATGTCACTACTAAAGTGAGAAATAATTTTTCCATGTCTGGATATCTAGCATCATTACATTGTCAAGCTTTACTTACATAATGTGCTAATGTTGTTGTTGCCAGTTTAAAACTATTTTTAAGACCTCCAAATAAAGTAGTAGCTTTTCATTATTTAGTGGCTTAGTTAATAATATTCCAAATGTTCTTTCAAGACTTGGAAAGCTTGTTTGTATTCTTCAGTGATACCTGGAATATGTATCCATGAAACTCAACAACTCTTATCCTATATTTGGATTCAACTGTTGATCAATTCTAGAAAGTGAAAATTTGTCTATAGGTCATGCTTTATTCAGATTATAAGTCTTGGCAAGTACACACTTCCCAATATTTTTTGGAACTAGAACTAGGTTGCATACCTATTAAGGGTATTGAGCTTCGCGAAAATCAGTTTTTAGTAATTTATTGACCTCACAATTCCAAGTCTCATAATTTTTGAAGCTCGTTGATTGCCTTTTATGCATCTTGAGTTTTACTTTAGGATCAAATTTCAGTGCATGACATGCCATTGTTGGATCTATTTGACCATATCAACATGTTTCCATGCAAACATATTCAGGTTTGCATGTAGGAATTTTATACCTTCTTTATTGTTCACCAAAATCTTTTCTGATTTTTAAAATCTTAGTTATGTCATCTTTGATGGCAGAAATGCTTTCCAGCTCTCCAACAGTAGCAGATTTAGATACACAATGAATAGATAATACGGGGGTCAATTGAACCAACTTCAAACTTCTAATCCTCAACATGTTTTTCTTCCAAAACTATTGCTATCAAATTTTTCGTGGGGGTTCATGGTGCTATTCTTATTGGATTACCAAGATCATCTCCTCGTACAACTCCCGATTGCATCTTATTTAGGCTTCTCCATTACTAGTAGAAAATTTCACATATAGGTAATGAAGAGATACTAACATGTCTGCTTGCTTCATAGTCGGTCTTCCAAAAGATACCATCGTAAGTGGATCCTCTATCGTAAGTGAGAAAAATCATGTATTTTGATATACATGGACTCGTCGCCTGATTTCACCTTTAGAGTGGTATATACGCAAGGGACTTGACCTTCTCTAGTGAAATTGAAAGTATTCAACATAGGGATCTAAGGATAATGTGCTTGCATTGGATTGAATGCACTTCCAAACACTATGTTTAGTAACTTCCATTGTCCATAAGCATGCTATTAGAATATTCACGAGCTGTTGTTGCTCTTATGACTATAGCATCATTTACCAAATTTATAATTTATTCTTATTCAACTCAATTGTAAAAGATTCAGATAGTGAATTACCTTGATTTTCTAAAGCCGTATATCACATATAGTTTACCTTTACTCTTCAATTTTGTTATCTTTCTTTTTGAATGAGTTGGGACAATGATTAGACTTTTATCTTTTTTGAACTCTTGTCGATGCCTCTTTAGACTACCTTTATCTTCATTATCATCACTAGGAAATTCATCTTCAGATTTCAGTGCTTCTATCTTAATGAGATCATCTTTTTCTCAACTCATTCCATCGTTCTAGTTCTCACTGATGATGCCAATTCGTTGAACTATAAAATACTAATCAACAAATTTCTCTTACCCCACCATGGCTTTCCTCTCCTAAACTTTGTGATCTAATGCTCAAATATGAGTAAGAGGAAAAATTGATATTTGGGAAGAAACTACTAAAATTTTCAGGCATTTCTTCAATCGTATGCCTATTTATAAATTTTTAATCACGCACTGGGAGTAATGGACCCTATTCATTGATGATATGTTACATATAGCTATTAATTGGTTGACTTCTAACTAATTCTGCTATCTACTCACATTTATTTACTAGTTTACTTCCTATGCTTTTTTAAAAAGTACGCTGACCCACATTATGCACTTAAGGTCGCTCATGAGGCTTCAAGCCTTACAAATGCTCATTGACTTATTTTGAGTTCGAATGCACTCGAGCTTTTCAGAATGCTCGCTGTTCTCGAAAATATTCTTTGATTTAAAACCCACCGCAAGTGTACGGTTTATTAACAAAATAAAGTGGATGTGTGTCCCACGGATATTGATTTAGTTTAATTTTTATTACCATAACCTTAACGAAAACAAAATAATACTATGTGTTGCCGTGATAAAATTATAACTAATATAAATTACAGATGCAATTATGTAAACTATGCTTAATGCAAATATGTTTAATGAATGACAAATGTACTAGGATTCCAGATTCTCAAGCAATATTCCTTTTTAACCTTAGTTTACACTTCACTATTGAATTTTGACTAATCAATGCTCCTATTTCATTCAACAATCTCTTTCGAGTATTGTCAAACCTATTTTCATATATGACCCGACTATATCCATATGATGGAAGCAAACATACAAGAATACATGGATTTTTATGAACACTTAGCCCCCGTTTGGCCCCATTAAAACTCTTTGATTTGATTTAATTTTTTCTCTCTCCTATTTTTAACCACACAATCATCAATAAAATAATATTACACATAAGTCAAAAACATTTCATTCTTTTACAACCATCCATTTAAAAAAAAAAAAAACTATTCACCCATTATAAATTCAAATAATGGGGACCAAATGGGGGCTTAAAGATATAAGGCATAACGGTATATCTCTATGTTTTATTGGAACTTATGACGATTTATACTATGTCGAGCATATTTCCCTTCTTTCAAATGTATAAAATAAGCCAACAAATACACAACTACCGTGCACAATAATTGTGGAGAAAAGAATTTTATATAAATCATTTAAAATCTAAAAACATGTTTTTGGCGTCAAATATGTAAAATGAAAGATTAAAAGTTCATATTACGAGGTTCATCATTCTCCTAACACAAACCAAAAAAATGTAGCTTTACATGTCGAAGAACAAAACCAAAGATATAAAAGTTGTTCATCACCCAAAAGATCGTAAATTCAATCTTGATGTTCTTGACTCTTCATGTGTTCTTTGCCTCCTTTTACAATTAATTCCCCCCCTAGTTATGTGTTGAGAGTTGTTATTTACAGCACTCTCTAAGAAATCCTAAAATTCCTAGAATTCATGTAAAATAGGCCTAAGAGGAAGTTTCCTCGTTGGATTAAAATTTTAGACGAAAACCAGTTTCCCATCACGATTGGTTTGGGCTGTTGACCAAGCGAAACCCGGGCAACCATCCAAGCATCTCTTCAAGCCTCAATATTAGAATTTCATGGTTGAACGATCGTCCAGAAAATATAATTGGGCAGTCAACCAATTATATCAACTTTCTAATGTTGCATTTAGTCCTTGAATTCAACTATTAATTCTTTTATCTTTTCTATTCCATTTTCAACCCTTCGATTTCTAATTGCATCCAATTGAACCCGTATATCTTTAATTTTCATTTTGTAGTCCGAATCAACAATTGGAATGTTACAATTTATCCCTTATACTTTGGATTTCATTATTTTTCATTTCCACTTACTTAGAAACAGGCACATCACTCAAATTAACAACAACTAACCTAAGTTAAATAAAAATCAACATTTTCATGATATAAAAACTTAGTAATATGTTCCAAATAAGTGCACAAAATGCACTTGTCAAACACTCCCAAACTAAAATCTTTGTTCGTCCTCGAACAAAACAAAACTCAGGTATAAATCATATACTTTGAAACAAATCACAAATAATAGACTCAATGTTGAACAACTTGTATGCCTCATGTTTAAATTTAAGGAACACTTTAGAAAGATATAGACAACATCAAAAATAGATTTTTACTTATCCAATGCTCAATTTTGTGTGTGTGTGTGTGTGTGTGTGATTGGCCAGCATTGAACTCACACCCATACTAGAATATAACCAATCAACTGTTGTTGATTTGTTCATAGTCCAAATCCTCTCTTGTGGTCAGTTTTTTTCTCACACCTCTTTTGCAAAATCACTCCTTGTGCTTTTTCTGTCAAATCTCAAGGTATTTCTAACACATTTGAGTTCATGAAAATTATTACCTAAATGATCAGAATTAGATACTTGTATACCTAGACGGAAGATGGTAAGTATTTCTCAAAGTCACACCACCAATCTCTAGGGTTCAAATCTCAATGTCTTCATTGCATTAAACTTTCTAAATGACTCCTATAGCAAATTTTTGGCCGATAACTCCCAAGTCTCTAACTATGGGGCACCAGGTTTTTAGATACTCCTGCAGATTTAATATTCGAGTCAAAAATGCTACAAAAAGAGTTAGAAAATATATAACCTTTTTCTTTTGATGTGAGAATCTAATTTTTCAATCTTTTGACATCTTATGTGTAAAACTTCTTTCCACTAAGCTTTCTAAATGATCCCTATAGCGAGCTTTAGGCGGATGACTCAAGTCAAATGATTATAGAGCACCAAGTTTTAAATACCCTTGATGGCTTAATCACTTGGGTCATAAAGGCTAAGAAAAGAAGTAAAAGACATAATATTTGAATATTAAAAATGGTCATTGCTCTTTCTAGACTCCTTAAGTAACCCTTTGAATTAATGCAATGATCCAAGAACTCCAAACCATCAAACTTACTATGAAAACAGGCACTATCTTACCACCTCCAAATATTAAGGATTTAGTAGTTCAACTTAAGCCTAGGTCAACAATATCTACAATAAAATCCACATAATCAAATTATGTCCCAATGACTTATGTGCTCAAATAATCAAGTCAATAAGTTTTCGAGTAAAAGCATTACAGGCGGCAAGTCATTCAGCGCTTACTTACATTATTTTTATTTTTTTCCAATTCTTTTTTTACAGTTATCCAAGATTAGTAGTTGAAAAATAAATATGTATTCCAAGTATCCTAATACCCCAAACTAAAATAATACATTGTCCCCAATGTAAGAGCAAGGATCAGAAACTCCCCAAGAGTAGATCATGAGTCGAAAGATCACAAACTCATGACAACCATGACAACCACTACTTGCCCTCTTATTAGGCTTTAAATTGTTGTTTCAAGAATTTAAAATCAATTTTAGTGATATAATGTTTAAATATTTACAATGAATTCATACAAAGAAGTCTAATCTTTTAAGTTTTAGAAAGACTATCTAAAAGAGCATCAACCATGCAAAAATCCTGTAGGTAGGAAAAGATACAACATTCAAAATAGGCTAGAGATTGAAATCTATGTACAACCTTAAGAATGCATTGCCATCAATGTAAGTTCAATACAATGATAGCATGTTAACAATGAGCTCAAGTAAAAAATGAACCTAGTCAGTAAATATAGCTAAGTAGTATAATTGCAAGTGTTAAAGTACTACATAAAATTTGTTCAAAACAAACCATTTAAATGCATGCGTTCCTAAATCAATGTATGGTCTAAAACTACTTGTAATGCAATAATTAATTAAAATAAATGAAAAGGGATAGAAAAATGGGTTGTCTCCTATTAAGCGCTTAATTTAAGGTCTAGAACTCAACTTTTGCATAAGTGATACTTTAAATTTGGCTTCGAATGTCATGCTTAGCTTGCTCGATATGACTTTGTTCCATGTTGCAACTTCTTTCCAAATTTTAACCTTGTCCTTCTCTAAGTAGTATGACTTTCTGCCATTACCCATTTTGAATTCAAGAATGTACATGTAGCAATTCATAAGGTTTAACCACAAACTCAATTTTTGAGCAAACGATAAAATCGAGGGATTACATGTTAATTTCCTCTTCTTTGAATGCTTTTGGCCCATTATGATTAAGTTCCCGATCTTTTGATTAACTTTTATATATATATATATAATACCTAATTTTATCTAAATCAAATAGAAGCCAAGAATCCATATTATTCAAACGAGTCCGTTAATTGATTTTCCCAAACAATGTGTTATTTTGTTCGAGAATGTTAAAGATAAAATGTCTACTAGTTACATCTTTTTTTATTTAATTTTTTTCATCAATCAATGCAAAAAGTGTGAGCTTGTCATGTTCCAAAGGAATGAGTGGCAACATAAGTTTTTTGTTTAATTTGTGTCTCTCTTTACATTATGACTTTCTTTAGCTCCAAGCAACGTAATATATTCGCGAAATGGTGAGATTGCTCTTTCTCTCTTCTAACTTTTTGATTCCTTGTCTTCATTGATTTCTTGTTGATCATGAATTAACAAGTTACTTTTAGGAAAGGATTAATAAAGATGAGAGACAACGTAATGGTAATTCATTTGTGATTAACTGGTCAAAAAGTTACATAACAACAGCAACAACAACAACAATAATAATAATATCATGATATTATTTTATATTGTTCAACTAATAAAAATGCATTTTAACTTTATTGGACAATGTAATAATGTCTATCGTACTTAAATTAGTGCTAAATAATATTACTCTTAGTATCACTAAGGTTAAAAATAAGATTATTCTATCAGATATTATATACATTTGGAATAGAAACTTTGTCGGTCTTGAAACTTTTAAAGCCCTTGTTTGATAGTGATTTTAATTTAAGCCAAAGTCAACAAACAATTTTAACTATATATTTCATGGGTCTCACAACATTTTAACTACATAATTATCAATTATTATCAAAATTTACTAAAAATCTGATTTTGAAAACCATCAAATATGGCAAAATAAGATAATTTAGTCATCAAGCTATTTCTAAAACATAAATGGTAACCAAACTTGCAACATTATTTGATTATATCACTGATGACCATGAATTAGTCACAAAAATAAAGGACAGGTTGACACATGTGATTGCCGGCCAGGGAGGGTACAAGTCATGCCTCCACCAAATAATTCCTCCCTACATTACCATATTTTTTTCAAATTCTCGCTTGTGTTTGTCTATGGCTACTTGTCTTTCTAATTACTAACGTAGTGTAAAAAATGGGAGGAAGAAGAAGAGCAAGACAGTAAAAGATTCACCCTCTTCATCCATTGTTAGTGGCTGCACCAATTTCAACACGATTTCCACTAATTGTTCCGATGATGTGAATGAGTTTAATCGTCAAAGTAACAAGGAAGGCATCCCTATTGACAAAAAACTCGATCTAATGGCTCATTATGCTTATCATGACTCGATCAATACTTTCCATCTCACGTTCAACTGCAGCACCATTATGCTATGTGAGTGACTCTCCACTAATGGTGTATCCTCTTTGAATAAATCTAGTAAATGTGATATTATTATGGACCAAAATAGGATTGGGAGAAATGTCGACGGTATGTGTTAACATACCAAGTTCAGGAAGGAGGTTGGTTGGTGGTTGGCGATTTGCCATGGGAAGCTTCTATTCAACAATTTTATATATTCAACATTAACAATAAATTTGATCATTTTCTCGTCTTGAATCTCTTTGTAGAATGGTTCCTCAGTGCTGTGAATGTTGGAATGCGGAAACGGAATTACTAAGAAATTAAAAATAAATAAATCTTTAATTCAATGAACAAGTTCATCTAGATGTTTGTTAATATCAAGAATAAAGGATTTGAATTTTTACCTAAATTCGATAGCCAATTCGAATTAATTCTGAATAACTTCAAGCTTTTAATTGCAAGAACTTGATGCTCCAAAACTACAAATCTTCTATGGTATTCTCCAAAGTCAAAATTACATCATTTGGTGGGACCTTTTTTTAATTAAATCAAGAAACTAACTCTTAATCTGGACAATTGATAAAAAAGCAAGAAAAATGATTTTTTCTCTCCAAATTTGAATATTATGGAATTATGTACTATGATTGTTGTAGGATTTCTATTCAATCCCATAGATGTCTAGGTTCCATCTACTCTCTGTTTATAGAGAAGAAATAGTCTCAATCATTGTACAATAATACTTCCATGTTTAAATAAGAGTTCTAATTTAAATCCAAGTATTAGTTTTAATTAAAGTCCAAATCCAATTAGTTTACATTTAATTACATGTGTAGTCCTTGAAATTCAATTACAATTATAATCAAGTTTATAACTTTCATAGTAATAACAGTTAAGTACAAAATTTTATTGTAATTACAATTAAGTGCAAAACTATTATAATTATCGTAATTAAGTTCCAAAACTTTGTAGACCTACCATAGAGAGCTGATCAGACATATTAATACCAAACTCTAATAATTAGATCATGTCTAATCGACCCTAAACCATCCAATCTAATTATTAGTATTTACTTTTTCACTAAAGGCTTACTAAACTATTAGTACATATAAAATCACAGCAGCCAATAAATTTGTAATATTTTCCTCGGACTTGCAATATGTATTTTATCCTCGTTCGGGATTTGAAAATTAGATATGAGCATAAATGGTTGTTTTGTCTTTCTAATTATTCTCACTAATTTAAATATTATTTTCTTTTACGGTCCTGTGAAGTAATTACAGATGTCAAAATTTAGTCGTTGCAAAACATTGAGCTAGGATTTTAACCGTTCAATAAAAATACTCAATACAAATTCATGTTTTCTACATTGCTCATTCTTAAGTTCTCAACTCATCGAGATATTTGGCCAATCAAATTTATCTCACCCACTGATAAATCAAAGAACCATTAAAATCATGAAAAAATTTATAACCCTGTTTGTGAATTTAGATGAAATATACAGTGGTCAAGTGTAATTTAATTATCCGCACGGTCATGCTATAGAATTAGATTCGACATGTGATCCATTCAATACATTCTGATTCGTTCAATAATTCAAGTGTACCAGTGTCACTTTTAACTATTTTGGTGGTTAGGACAAATCACAAAAATAAATAGTGAATCAATTAACACTACAACCTTCTAGTACAAGGTGTCAATACTTATATATTGGTTGTGAACAAATTATTTATAATCAAAATATAAGTTGTATCACACTGAGTATCAATACAAGTACCCAACTTATATTAGCACAAGTGATCATTGGCACTTTAATTCGCATGCTCAATAATATATAAATTCACAATTTATTTATTATAAATTATTTTTTATCATAACAAAATATACTATATGGGCACACAACCCAACAATCAAGAGATCGAAAAAACTTAAATAGACAGATGACTCAATAACAAGCAACCACCCATCATAAACCAAGTTTTGGCTGTAACTTATTAATTTGTATGTACACAAACAACAGTACAAAATTTCTCTTCTCTTTTTCATTATCTCAACCTTTGCTTATTGTTGTCAAGTATAAATAGCCTAAAACGTCCTTACCTTTCAATGTTATTGTGCAAAACATCCCTACCTTTCATTTTTTTGGTATTTTTACCCCTATTTCCTTCTTTTATTGCACAAAATGTCATTTTCATCCATTTTTCCAATAAAATGACAATGTTATCCCCTGTTCAAATAAAACAAAAGGAAAAGAATAGAAAAATAAAGATCTAATTGCAACTATAACCCCAAATTTTCAGAAAAATACAAATCAGTCACAATTATATACTTAAAAAATTGAAAGTAAAACAAAGAGGAAAAAAAAAGAAAAAGAAAAAGAAGAAGAAGAAGAAGAAGAAGAAGAAAAACCCATCTTCACGAACCAAACCCATCTTTATAAAGTTCACATAATGGGGCAATTTTAGTAAATAACCAAATATAATACTTGGGCAAAAGGGTCAAGTTGATAATTTTCCTTACATCTCCCCCATTTCACCGATTCGTACTACATAACAAGCTAATGAATCCCCTTCTTTTTGCCATTGAACCTCCCAATCAAATTCGTCGTAACACTCATAATGATCAACTTCAAACCCCCTTCAAATGATTACCATAGTCATCATCAAACCCAAATCACAAACTATTCCCAAAATGAATCCCATTTATCGAAAACCCTTTTTAATCCTCTCTTTTTTTCACCCACAAAACTCCCCCATTCCCAATCAAAAGATTTCTCATATTTACTCATTTTCTACACACACGTCACACAGTTTAGTTTCCAAACTACCCATCAAGGCGGCACGAGGAGGAGAGTCGTAATGTTTGGGTATCAGTATATTGGGATTTTGAGAACTGTAGCTTGTATGTTAATGTCTTTAAAGTGGCACGGTGCATTACCAATGCTATCAGGGTGAATGGGATTAAGGGTCCTGTTCAGATTACGGCTTTTGGAGATTTACATATAGCTTTCCATGGCTAACCAAGAGGCCCTTTCGGCCATTGGGATCAATCTTTCCCACATTCCCTTTGGTGATTTTTTTTTTTGGAAAAATTATTTGATTTTTCCATTATGTAACTATCTTTGTTTGTTAGCCCTTTTTGCGTTGACTCCAATAATATATAAGAAGATGTAGGAATGAAAACTCAAAAAATGTGACCATAATGAATCATTTCACCTTTCTCTGGTTGATGTTTCGATGTAATTTTTCGAAAATTTGGGGGTTATAGCCGCAATTAACTCTTTACTTTTCTACTCTTTTCTTTTTGTTTTATTTGAATATGGGGGTAAAATCGTCATTTTGTTGGAAAAATGGTTGAAGAGGACTTTTGTGCAATGAAAGGTGAAAATAGAAGTAAAAATGCCAAAAATTGAAAAGTATGGACGTTTTGTACAATAACATTGAAAGGTAGGGACGTTTCGTACTATTAACCCTTGTTGTCAATTTTATATCTTGCAAATGTATGGATCATGACAAGTAATATAGAGCACCAATTAGTCTAGATTATATTTCCCACAAGAACTATAATTTAGCCCCCATTTGGCCCTCATTAAATTAAATTCCATTACATTCAATTTCCCTCTCTCCTATTTTCAACCACACAATCTTTCATAAAATAACATTATACGTAAATCGAAAACTTTTCTTTCTTTTCCAACCTGTCATTTTTCAAGCAGACACTATTCCTCCCATTTTCATTACCGAATAATGGAGGCCAAATAGGGGCTTAGTACTTAGTTTAATATTTCTGATCCCTAAATTATAAAAAACAAAGAATATAGTTCGGCAATTGATTATCTAAATTATTCAAATTATACTAACTTTATCTAAGTGCGCACAATAAATCAAATTTGGATTTTTTAAATTATGAATGTAGATGTCTGGACAGATCTTCTTTAAGTCTTTAATCAAGATTCATAATTATTATGTTGTTCGGTCGAATTTTTCTAAAGTATTCACTTTACCTCTCGAATTCAAATTGATTCTATTTAACTAAGTCAATTCCACATTAAGTTCTTGTGCATCCCAAGTCATCTTTATTTGTATGGCATACGAGACTTCAAAGTTTGATTATTTTGGTCCACAATTCCTCAATTCTGACAGGTTTAATCCAATCTCATTCAAACTTGTCTAATTCGCATTTTACCTAAATCAATCATAAAACAACCTAGACGTAGTATAAATTCGTTCCATACGATAATATAAATATAAGAATTGAAGCACGAATAAGCTCATAAAATAAACTTATTAGTTGTGCAAATAAATTGCGTTAAGTAACATTTGTTTTGACCTATATATAAGCTTCATTTATAAGTGTCTTTTAGATGGGTGTATATGTTGTTGACTTTGAAATAGAGATTAATAAATTCTTCTCGCTTAGTCAAAAATTTCCCTTCCTGAACTTATTCATATAAGCTTAAAACAAGAGCAAAAGGAGAAATGATTGTTTGGAAGAAATTTATTCAGATTTGGATGCCTTACTGTGTTCCCTATTATGTCTATTTAAGGATTTTTTATGAAGCTAAGAGGATAACAATGTCCTTCTCCTTAATAACATGTAGTAGTTATTGATTTGTGAATTTCTAACTTAATTTGTTAGCTTCTCACGTTTTGTTCACAGGTCTACATTTTTCCATTAATCAGCCCCCGTTTGATCCCCATTAAATTCAATTACATTACATTCCATTTTTCTCTCTCCTATTTTCAACCACACAATCTTCCATAAAATAATATTACACGTAAATCGAAAACTTTTCCTTCTTTTTCAACCACTCATTTTTCTAAAAAATACTATTCCTCTCATTTTCATTTTCAGGTAATGGGGGTCAAACGGGGGCTCAATTTTGAAGTCAAGTTTTACATACTTGTTCACGTGTTTTAATAATGATTTTTGTTGATGTGGAATGGCTAACAAAATTAAGAAGTATATCTGCTCACTTGGCAGTTTTGTATTTGCACCTTTTTTTGTGCTCATTGTGGCCCATTGTTGAGCACAAGGCTTAGCGTTATAAGTACTTGCTAATCCAATTCAAATCGCATATGAACTATTGGTTAACTTAAAACATATTTACTGATAGTTGTATGGTTTACATAGAACAGGTTTAATCTAGTATTGCAAATAACAACCAAATTCCTATCAATGATCCTATCTAAAATTAGTTGACAACAAATAGTCCCCGAACTTTGAATCTAATCAAATATTTTAGTTTCAAGAGGCTCTTATTTTACACGATCCTAAAAATACATACGTATTTTTCTAAATTTTTTTTGATACTATGGACCTTTATAATTAGTTGCTATTGAGTGTTATTAGACCACCATCTAGGTAGTCACTCTATCGAGAGTCTGCTGGGGAAATTATCAATGAGCAAGAAGGATCGTACATCATTTAAAGAAGCCATGACATAGATGTAAGATAATGGAGGTTTCTATAAAATCAGAGAGGGATCCAATTCAATAAGGTCTGGGAACTTGTAGAAGCATCTCGAAGAGTTAAAACTATATGGTGCAAGTGGGTCTATGAAAAAAAGAGAGGAATAGATGAAAAGATATAAATCTTTAAAGCTAGGTTTGTGGCCAAGGATTTTAACCAGAGAAAAGGTATTGATTACAAAGAGACCTTTTCGCCAATAACTATGCTTAGATTTGTATTCTCTTGTCCATTGCAACTCATTATGATCATGAGATATGGTAAATGGACATTAAAATGGACTTTCTTAATGGCCATTTTGAAGAAAACATCTGTATGGTGAAACTACATGATTTTATGACAAAAGAGCATGATAACAAAGTATGAAATTTACAAAAGGTCCATTTATGGGCTTAAACATGCTTCTAGGTATTGGAATATCATATTTAACTAAACTATTAAGACTAGTGATTTCGATCAAAATCTAGATGAGAGCCATATCTACAAGTATCTCAAAAACAAGAAAGTAATTTTTCTTACATTTTACATAGATGACATATCACTCATTGGTAATGATGTAGGGGCATTGTCATTAGCAAAATAATGGTTGGCTCAACAATGTGATATGAAGGACATGGCTAGCTAAATTTTTTAAGTATTTAGATCCTTAGAGATCAAAAAAACAGGCGAATGGTAAAGAACCAAGAATTCATTAATGTGGAAAAAATACTGAACAAAAGTACCACCTTTTCAGAGAGATACGGTGCAGAGACATAGCGGTGTGTAAGATCTATACAAAACCTTCCGGACCCATTCACCTAGAGCCTATCAACTAGGAGTTTCGAAAGTTATATTGAGAAAATGGTAATGCATAACATGTTTGGTATAATTTAAGGCAAGTAGGGGATTGTATGGATAGTCCAAATGTTATATTTCGATCTTAAGTTTTTGACCCGGTAATGCTTAACACGTCTCATATACTTAGGGATTGTTGGGATATATGCCCAAATGTATATTTCCATCTTAAGTTTTGTACAAATGAAATGTCAATTTATATAATGCACATGCATTTAACATTTGAGTAAATAATAAATATACATTGATCATGGATATCATTATAAATTGAGCACTTAGAATAATAAGTACAAAAAGATACAATTCATAAAGTGATCAAACTAAATGTCTGGCAAGGGGGCGCGGCCCTGTGTGCTAGCTCTGCCCAAGTCTTAAGTGGCCGTCGGGTTGGTGGCAGGTGGAGCCGTGCAATAGTTGGAGACTTGCAGAGCCGGAACCACAACAGCCGAACATGAGACGAAGGGTAGAAGATGATTAGGCCTATTTTTTTAAAAAAAAAAAATCATTAGACCTAAATGAGGAAATTGAATCCGCCACAAGGTCCATGGCATTAATTTGATATTTCCCCCAAATCAATAAGAAAACAATAGCTTTTAGATAATTTCTTGATCGAATGCTCTTCACTCTGTCTTCATTCTCTTGGCTTACCAGGAGTAAGAAAATCTCCCTCAGATCTGCAGGTTTTCTTATTAAATGTATGGAAATTCTTAATTTTTTTTAATGGTTATGTTGATTGTTGTGAAGTAAATGTGAGTATAAATTTGTCAAACTTTTTGTGTAGGAGATATGAAGTGTGCTATTGTCTAAAATTGAATATAATTTAAGACTGCAATCTAGATTTGGTTCTCTTGAACTTCGAAATCGTTCTTTTGGTTTTTGCAGTACTGTTGAGGATTATATGTGAAATTTTTAAAAATTGGAACTAATGACTTTTGGAATGTTTGTGTTGCACATAACATTAAATATTGAATTAGAATTGGATTTCACAGATTAAACTGAATTTTTACTTTCATACAATAAAAAAAATACTTGTGTGATAAGGATAGAGGCTGCTTGTTAAGAGCTGTTGGTTTGAGTAGAATTTTCCACTTTGCTCATTTAGTTGTTTCGTAATTATAAATTTTTATCTACTTTGTATACATATCTTTTACATGAAAATGCATGATAAAAATGTAATATGTATGAATAATTGATCAGCATGCCGGAGTGTGGGGTAAAATTGTGACAGCATGAAACCTATTGACATGTACTTTAGTAAAATTGTGATAGCACGACAGACTCCGAGGACTGGCAAGGTTGCGAGGATTGAGTCCTAGGCCGAGCAAGTGAGCAAGCAACCTATAGTTTGCAGTGGTGACTGGTGAGTTGAATAACTTGAATTCTTGAAGACTTGAATAGTGTTTTTTTTTTTTGTTGAATTGTTTTGGACTTTTGTTTGTCTCACTGTTGACTCTTGTACTTGTTTGTTGTATACTTGTATTGTTGATTTGTGCTTGTACAATTGCAATTTGCAAACCCTTTGTTGTCAAACAGTGAATCAATGTTTGATTTATATAGAAAAGGAAATTAGGATTTAGGAGTTATTACTTAGAATTGTGATTTTCTAACTGCAAATTAAGGGGGTTTGACCCCCATTACCTGAAAATGAAAATGGGGGGAATAGAATTTTTTAGAAAAATGAGTGGTTGAAAAAGAATGAAAAGTTTTCAATTTACGTGTAATATTATTTTATGGAAGATTGTGTGGTTGAAAATAGGAGAGAGAAAAATGGAATGTAATTTAATGGGGATCAAACTGGGGCTAAATGGGGGCAGAGTACAGATCGATTTTTTCAACCGAAACAGAAGTCTATACCTAGTTCTCTTAGTTCTAGTTGTACTTCTAATCCTGCCACTACTTCTAGCTGAGAACATGAATTGTTAAATAACACTTGCACCATATATTTTTTTGGTATTTTGGATTGTATTGAAACTATATTTTCATATGAATATAATTTTTACATTTAGTGCAGTTACATATATATTGAATAATTTTTAATATTATTTAATCAAATTTTAATAAACGATTGGGCTATAACGATCATTGATTGTCGACGATCAACAGTCAATGGTCAAAGTTAACCCCTGCCCTAGCTGAACGTGGAGGCTAGGTTCGCCCTTGAGTAGAACACTTTATTTTGGTAAGGTCATATTATTTTTATCAAAGTTTATCTTGACTTTGGTAATAAAGATAATAATTCATATTACATATGTTGAACATGACTACGTAACATTTAGTTTACTTAAGGATCATAACAGTCAAATATATACATGTATCCTGAACAAATTATGGATGTTAATCATTAATTTGAGGTAACAAAGCTTGAGATTAATAATGTAATCGATATCTCGTTACTTTAGGAATCAAAATGAAATAATTGATGAATATAAGTTCGTAACATGGAATACATCACCTAATTTATAGGATCAATTATTACAAGAGGTGTTTTTCTAACGAGCAATTTAATCTAAGATCAATAGCTTTAACAATGAGATCATTGAACTATTAATTTCAACAAGATGACAGTATACTGTGAATTGAAATGGAATTGGTGAAATTAGTTCCAAGATTTTGCACATAGGGGTGTTCCAACCATTACAGTCAGGAGACTAGCAGACATGACATCCTGGAAGCAAACATGTAAAGCATAGAGGCTTGCCCGGTAGGTTTAAGAATTCTTTTACAAGACGTTTAAGCAGCTCCAGATTAATCAAATGAAATTCGGGACTGGTCCCTGTGCTTCTCAAATTCCTTCAAACATACAAATAGCTAAATGCTTTGCCATGTAGGGCTATATATAAATAATTAAAACTAACTGATTGACCACATGAGTCACTTTGATTATTTAATAATTGAAAATGGCAGATTGTTAAAATGACACGTTAAGAAATTAATTATTGAATAAAATAAGTTTCAATAATCTCAATCTCCTCCCCATGTGAATATATGTTATTTTTTAGGGGAAATTATGCTCACTTGTAAAGTACAAGTAGCTACGGGGTTTTACGTATGGGACTTGAAACCGTACTTTCCAGTAGCTCTTGCTATAGCAGAACATGAGGGAAAGATCATTTATACCGACACTGAAAAGATTATCTTCTCAGGTAATGGAGATACTCTAAGCATTTCCATTAGTTATGTATAAACGTTCCAACAAAAATACTTGTATGCATCAAAAACCCCAAGTGCAATGTGACACCCCGAACTTAAGCTTTGAGGGTCACGTACTAAACATAATAACTTCAGTCTTTGGTACATGTAAATACTCTTAAATAGAAGTATTACATGTTAGAAAATTATTTTCAATTTGGTAAAACAATTCTTATAAAATTTGATGGCCGGTAAAAGTGCATGTCAACATGAAACTATACTTTACATATACGGCCTCAGCACTATCAAGGTTAGTTGGGGCAGCAAGTTTGACAATTTTTATAAAATTCATCACAACTCCGTTTTACATGAAATTTGTGGCATTAGAAAGATAATTTCAAATAGTTTTCTAGATTAAAATATGAAAATTTTCCAAATATTTTTAGAGTCTCGAATGGATGTTTATAGAGTTAGAAACATCGTTTTGAAATTGACCCCAAAACTGTCCCGATTCTGCCTTTTGTCACTTGCAAGGAGAAATTTTCTAAAAGATGTCTCTTAACACAACATGAAAGATATGATTACAAACTTTACTTTTAATACCATATTACATCATGTCATATACATGTTTTTATATAATACCATAAGAAAAATAGATGAAAAGCAGTCATCGAACAAAACATACAAAATGAAACTTTCGACCCAAAACATCTTTGTCCTTAACCCATCATCGCTTTTGCCAACTGACTTCCATCAATCCAACGATCATGGATCTGAAAATTTAGTATAAAATACTATGAGTATAAGGAATACTCAGTAAGATATCATGCTTGAATTTTATCATGATAATACTACACAAAAGAATGCAATCAAATACATACTTGCACCTTCCGGCTTGCCGGTGCCCTTCGGACTTGTCCTAAGGCATAAATAGATATCTAACTTTGTGGACTTGTCCACCATATGCATATTATGGCTTTTCATGCATAACTTAAGCATAAATATTACCATGAAAATAATACCCCTTAAGCATAGAAAATATATTACCGTAAAACTTGAAGAAACTTCGATTAAGATATGAATTGAAAGTGCTAGGCTTTACTTCCTTTTTCTTTCCCTCCTTCTTGTCGGTTTTTCTCTCTATTTGTGTGTATAAGTGTTTTGCAACGTGAAGGAAATCTTAATGGATTGATCTTTTTTTTTTAATCCCCACCGCCTCACCTTTTGTTATCTCCCATTTTTCTTTTTTCTTTTTTTTCTTACTTCTACACATGTTTGGTCTATTGCATAAGTGTATAGTAATGATACATGACAAGTGGGTTGATTATAGGGTAATAAGTGGCCACAAATTCTAGATTTACAAAGGAAGTCTCTCATTTTCCAAATAATATAACCTAATCCCCCTACCTTTCATTATTAGCAAAGTGTATCCCAAATTTAAATTTGTATCCAACCTATATATTCAAATATTGTAGATTGTAAAATAAATCCCAACAAAATAATTTAATTATTTGGTCAATTGAAATCTTAACAAGATAATCCATTTCATTCACATTCAAACTTGACTTGAATTTCGACTACTAATAATCACTTCATGTATACACAACATTTAGCACTTCATGCTTGCATTCATTAGCTACCTCTAACATTAACCACTACAAAGGTGGTGCCCTCCTTTTTCTTATGGCCAAAAATAATATTGAAAATTAAATCGCTATCCTAAAAGAAATTTAAACGAGCATAAAATTTCGGAGTATTACATGCAATATCACTGATAGTAGGGTATGCAAAATTAATCAAGAAATGTAAGAAAATACTAAACTATTAGTCTTGAATTAGAAAAAAATAATAAATAGGGTTTATTTTCATCCAATACGAAAGCCGATCTAGCCTAACATATTAATATATAAATTACAAGAAGAATAATGAAAACCCGGATCATGAAAGAAGACAAAAGATTAACATCTTCAACTCCAAGGTTGAATTCTTCAAAATATTGATGTAATTAGCCTTCAATTCTTGCTAGGGCTTAATTTTCCCTTTCAAAATATAGTATTTTGCCCTTGTAAGATAAATTTGATGATACTCTCGTGTATGAAGAGGCAAGAGAGGGGTTTTCTGTGTAACCAATAAGTCAAAAAATAGGTCAAAATCACGTCCAATTTGAGTCTCAAAAGAATTTGAATCGCAGAAGGAAACTGTTGATTTGTGCGAACGACGTCGTCCCTGTTCGGCTTTTAGTATTTTGGTCATAACTTTCTCTCTCGATATCCGATTGAGATGATTCAAAATGCATTGGAAAATTAACTCAAAATCTACAATTCTTCTAGAAGTACAATCTTTCCATTACAAACATTTTCTATCCAAAAAGTTGGTCTCAAGTTAAAGCTAAAAATTTGGAGCATAACATTTTTTGCTAGAAATTGATTTGTGAAAATATATCTGCTCTATTTCACTCCTTTGACCTCCAGATTGCATCCAATTAATCATATGCAATCTTCAATCACAATTTTATGGTCCAAATCAACTATTGCATTTTTAATTTTGGTTCCCAAACTTTGGATTTCTTTCATTTTTGCCCATTTTTCGTTCCTTTCTTTCATTTCCCTCCATTTGCATTGAGTTCAACCTAACAAACATAATTAATACGTAGTTAAGCTATAACTCATTCAAATTACTCACAAATTCTCCAATTTACTTGCGTGGATAAGTGTATGTATGCTTGTCAAACACCCCCAAACTTGAACTTTTGTTTGTCCTCAAACAAAATTATAACCTAACTTAAACAAAAAATTAAAACCATTGGTTCTAATTTTCTTTTGGTCTTAGGATTGGAACATATGTATTAAGACTGTGAACTGCTTCAAAATCACATTACAAGATTAATTTCTACTTATCCGATGTAAAACCAACGTGCATGCGTGTGAAAATTCATGTCAAGCATCATAAATTATTGAAGTGATTCAAATCTCGGCTCTCAATAGTAAAATTTATCCGTTCTTCTCTTGTGAGATTCATATCTCCCAACTTATTTATTCAACTCTCTTCCCAAGATTTGATTTAAGGTTGAATTTATTATATACTAGTCCTCACACACTCTATTTTGGTTAAATCTTACTAATTGTAATTCAACTTATCAACAAATGAGGATTTTCCTCGTTTTTATTGCTTCAACCCCCGAATTTCAATTAGGCTAATAATCTCTTGTCAAACGTCTAATTCTCTAAACTAATTGCTTGGTGCTTAATCAAGGTATGTAGCAATCTTTTTTTTTTTTTTTTTGCACATTAAATATTTTTCCACATTTTATGTGCAAAGTTCTCTCCTTTAAGCTATCTAAATGAACTCTGTAATGAGTTTTTAGTCAATTACTCCCAACTAAGATGACTTTAGGGTTTCAAGTTTCAAATACCCTTGCAGGCTTAATCATTCAAGTCATAAAAGCCACGAAGAAACGGTTCATAATGAGACAGATTTTTTTTTCTTTCTTTTTTGAATTTTTATGCAATGATTAGTGCAATGCCCCTCATCAAACACCCATTTTCAAAAATCAATGAAATCGACTCTTAAGTTAAGATTTTTGCCTAATTTTCATCTTATTGGCCTTAGACAATCTACATAAAATTACATGGAATCCACATTTATCTCAATAGCTCCCTGCAACAATTTAATCACCCCCAAATTATTCTAAATTTGGTTTAAGGATGCATAATTTAGTAGTTGTTTGGATTTAGCATCTAGGTTTCACTATATTTTTCTTTTTCAAGCTATTCAAATTTTAAATCAAATTATTCCTTCATAATGCAAAACATAAATTTGGTGTTCAAAACTATCAAGTATTACATGAATAAGTATAAGCCCAGGTTTGATCCCCATTAAATTCAATTATATTACATTTTTCTCTCTCCTATTTTCAACCACACATTCTTCCATAAAATAATATTACACGTAAATCGAAAACTTTTCCTTCTTTTTCAACCACTCATTTTTCTAAAAAATACTATTCCCCCCATTTTCATTTTTAGGTAATGGGGGTCAAACGGGGGCTAAATATGCTTTAACATGCAATTTTTTCACAACTTATAGCCTAACACATGGTTTCAAATGTATTCATCATAGCAGGAAAATTTATCTAATCCATACAAGCACATAAAAGCAAAAAAATAAGCTGAAAATAAATTTTTATTTTCAATTTTCAGATTTGTTTTAGCACTCGAACATGCACACAAACTAATAAAAACTCAATATTTTTTCACCCTCAAACTTATAATGGACATTGCCCTGAATGTCTAAAAATATAAAAAGTACTGTATGAAAATCAAGGGCAAAGAAGGGAAAAAGTACTCCCCTTGTACAAATCGCGGTGATGGATAAGCTGGCACCCGTATAATGCATCCCATCACAGAGCTCACAAATTAGGTCTTCTACAAGCTATCCTTATCCTCCATGTTGAGACTACTTGATGCAAAAATATTTACTCTTCATCATCAGAGTCCTGCATATATTGTTGAATAGTACCTAAAAGGATACCAATCACAAGAGAGATCAGGATGGGTAGTCAAAATTATCAATAAATATATATCTTGCTCGTACGAAACCCGCAAGCGTACAGGATCGTTGGGAAATAATAAAATTGGTGAGTTGAGAGTATTGTCTAAAAGGGAATAAATTCAATTCAAGTTTACTAGTTATGTAAGGAATTCAAATTATGTAAAACAAAAGATAGATTTTGATTTTATTTTTGCTAAATTAATCTAACAAAGCAATAAAAGTTTGGTTTTTCATGAAATTATGGATGATTGTATTGGATTTTGCATTCCACCTGTTACTATATATTTCAATTCTTGATTTATAATCTAGTTTTATTCATGCATTCATGGCAATCGATAAAACTAATGTATTTATCTTTCTTTTCCAAGATAAATTAAGTCTATCCTAATCACGACCGAATCTATTCCTAACTTGAATTTGAATGGTTAGAATGCATTAAATTTTAGATTATTTATATGATTGCATAAGTAATAAATGCTATTCCTAAAATCTATTGCACATATGTCAATTGCCGCGCTCTAAACTTATTTTGAGTCATCCATCAATACAACAAGCAACTAATTATCTAATATGCAGCCAATCAATTAAATAATGCAATGAGTAAGCAAAATTAATCAAGAAATGCAAGAAAATACTAAAATACTAGTATTAAATTAGAAACAAATAACAAATAGGGTTCATCTTCATCCAACACAAAAGTCGATCTAGCCTAACATATTAATCGATAAAAAATTACAAGAAGAATAATGAAAAAATATCACCTGGATCATGAAAGAATACAAAAAATGTTGATTTTCTTCAACATTGAATTCTTCAAACTATTGATGTAATTAGCCTTCAATTCTTGCTAGGTCTTGATTTCCTCTCTCATGATATAGTAATTGGCCATTATTTTTGATAAATTTGATGATACTCTTGTGTATGAAGAGTCAAAAGAGGGTTTTTCTATGTGTTCTTCATTTATAAGAGTCAGAAAATAGGTCAAAATCCCATCCAATTGAGTTCCAAAAGAGTTCGAGTCATAGAAGGAAACAACTGATTCATGCGCACGCCATCGTCCCTAAGCAGATTTTGGTATTTTGATCATAACTTTCTCTTTCGATATCTGAATGAGGTGATTCAAAATGCTTTGAAAAGCTAACTCAAAAATCTACAATTCTTTTAGAAATATAATTTTTCCAATTCGACGCATAACTTCTTCAGCTGAAAATTGATTTGTGAAAATATTTCAACTCTATTTCACTCATTTGACCTCCAAATTGCATCCAATTGATTAAATGTGATCTTCAATCATCATTTTAAGGTCCGAATCAACTATCGCATGTTTACGCTTTGATCTCCAAGCTTTGGATTTCGTTCGTTTTTGCCCATTTTTTGTTCACTTCTTCCAATTCCACCCATTTGCATTGAGTTCAACCTAACAAATATAATTAACACATAATTAGCAAATATTGCAATTACAAAAAATACGGCAATGAATATGAACATATTGACTAGATAGATTTCAATTTACTTAGATAGAAGGTTTGTTTATAAAGGAAAAATGAGGAAGAAGAAAATGAACATTTTTTTCCCACCTCAATTTACCTTTATATCAAATTGTCTATCATATAATAAACTGAATTCTTTACTTATGGAGTATTAGTTAGTGCCCACGGACTAAAAATAAATATAGGGAAAAGTTTATTCTTGAAATTCTTGAAAGAACATCGAAGAAGACTCGAAATGTGTAAAGCATAAGGATAATGTACTAAATACCTATATATTTAATAAGAGAATTGCACCCATATGACTTCCTGGATTGACATTTAGAAAAATATCACCTTTTAATAATTTTGACATAATTGTCACTTAACTTTTTTCCCATCTAGAAAATTTAAGTACCTTGGTGTCCTTAATTAAAACTGATTTGACTAGATGAAAAAATAGAACAAAAAAGTGGGAAAAGATTATATATAATTCACTCACCCCAGTACTTTAAAATTTTGAAAAAAAAAATATATGAGAAACAAAAAACAAAAAACATCACACATGTCCTCTCTTTCATTCAAACTCTCATCCTAACTCTAAACTCACATTCCTCTCTCACATTTGAACTCTCTGAAGCCCATTGGTCATCGATGAATACCTATAATTTTAGTCAAAACTTTACACATTTGACTCAGCCCACCACACTGAATCCCTCTATCTCATTTTATCTTGTAGAAGACTGTTGACTTAGCCAACTCTTTTTTTATTTGTCGGTCGTTTTTAGTTCTATATGTGAAATTTATTTTTGTGTATTTTTCGATTTCATAGGTGTGACGTTGGTTTAACATAAAATACATCAATTTGTTATAGGTCTGAGTTGAGTCCCTATTAGTGACGATTCATCCTTCTGAAGATCCGTGTTTAAGGTTCATAATTAGTCTTTTCGTTACTCTTGAATTTATATTAGCCCTCGTTTGGCCCCCATTAATTTTCATTTAATTGCATTCTATTTTTCTCTCTTCCATTTTCAACAACACAATCTTTCATAAAATAATATTACATGTAAATCGAAAACTTTTCCTTCTTTTTCAACCATTCATTTTTTTAAAATACTATTAAACCCATTTTCATTTCCACAAAATGGGGGCCAAATGGGGATAGTTTGCATGCCAAAGTTTGTAACTTTTAATTATTCATAGAAACAAACGTGATCTGACATTGCTCAAAGTATGAGCTCTTTACTACAAGAAGCACTTAAATCTTACTGGAGTAATGCATTCTTTTAGCCCCTTCTTTGTTGTTACATAGTAGGATAAACCCCAAGTGATCATGTGTGCCATATTGGTATTTACGGTGAAAAGCAAATTATTTAAAAGATTTAGTTCTAGAAAGGACCACAAAATGATTTCTCCTTGAAAGCATTTAGCTCCTATAATTATTTCCCCATTCTACATTGCCCTCATTTCTTAATGCTTGGGGCAGAGTGTGAAAAAAGAAAGAAATTTGAATTACCGTAAATAAATTTGTTAGAGTTGAGCAATTCTCACCATAACTCTGAACAGATTCTTAATTTATTTTTAGCGCTCACCTTATGTCCTGAAAAGAAATATATGTGCTTCCGCTTCTTCTTTTTTCTATTTTTCTTTTGCAAGAATTGTTGTTCTCTATGAAAAATGAAAGTTCGTGTGATAAAGTTGAACAACACATGCTTTAGAAAAAATGGTGTTGTTTATTTTCCCTGTACTTGTTGGGGGATATTATACCAATAATGTGCATACATTATATTCTCAAAACCTAGCTTTTACATGCACGAAATTGGACATAGTTTCAACTTACGAAATGAGATTTGAGAAGGCAAAATAATAATTACCAAAGTCGAATACATGAGGACGGATTCAATCCTTTCCATTCTTCAAATAAAAGCCATTACATTCCATAACTCAAACCTTATATGAAATCAAAAGAATGTTAATCAATTTCTGAAATCAAATACTAAGTTAGAAAGAAATTAGAAAGACGAGGATGTGCAAGTGATGTGATTGGCCGAGTCAAGTGTTTGAAACACACTTTGTCCTTAAGATGAATTTGACCCGCATCCGCTAATGGTTATTTGACAATCATCTTATAAGATACAACAACCACACCAAGCCATAAGAGCACCAAATGGTTTAAACCAACGAACTCAAATGAAATTCTCTCTTTACCAAACTACGAACTTTATGCAAAGAAACCACTTTTTATGAAGTGTTTTATGCAAATAAAGTGAAAAGCATTATATGGAATGATTTTTGGGGAGTTTTTACGAGAGATTTTATGCAATGCTCAATGAAAAAGTGATGTGGATGCATTATGGACGCCCAAAAAGTCCTATTCATAAAGGATGAGGGCTGTGGGTATGCGTACCAAACCTCACAACTTTAAGAATGGAAGCATCAGTTCCCCAGCTTGTCGATCGAGCAACAGCCCCGTCGCTCAAGTGATAGGCAAGCGATGGAGTTAGGTAAAAATTCAGCCAATTTTTTCTCTATTTTTCTTCCAACTTTGGATTGTAATTTCTTATTCACCTGAAATTGGTTTTGAGATTTCAAATATACCACAATGATTTGCTCGACAAGTAGAACAAGTTTATCTATTTATACTTGTAATTTGAATATTGGATCAAATCCAAATATTTGATCGAAGTTGACACAAAGTCATTTTTAAAAGTTTTAAACTTAACCAAAATTCAATTCTTAAAACCAAATTCCAACAATACTTTCATGCTCCTACCCAATTGTGTTTCTGTAACAACATATTATACACATTTTGGTAACAAAGCGATGTGGTCGATACCAATTGTTAAGCTTTTGGAGTTCGTGCACAAAGGGAGATTGTTTCTTCAGTGTTTAGATTCAACAATTTGCAATCAGTGCAAGGTCGAGGAAGAATTTTTAATCTTCTAGAGTTCATGCAAAAAGGAAGATTGTGAAGCCTTACATAAAGCTTGTTTGATTAAAAAGAGGTAAATCAAGTCATGTTGAGTGACCTACAAGTTGTAGGCGGAGTAAAGAAGTACAATAATCCGAACTACACAAAATGGTAAACTTGCATACCTTCAAGGGCAAGATCTATGGAAAGTAGTCAAGATCTATGGAAAGTAGTCAGTGGAAGTGACATGATGCCACTAGATGAGGTTAGAGCTCTAAAGAAATGGGGAATCAAAGTAGGTAAGGCCATATTTGTTATAAAGACACTAATCGAGATTAACTCTAAGTTATGTGTAGATGAAGGTAGTGGCTTGGTGAATGCGATCATGTATAGATAGCTAGTGGGAGGTTTAATCTACTTGACTCTAACAAGATCTAGCATTGCATATGCAGTTGGGATAGCGAGCTATTTCATACAAAAGTCTAAGCAGCCACATCTTGAAATAGTGCTTTGGATCTTAAGCTATGTAAAAGAAACAATATTATGGACTATTTTACAAGAAAAATAAAGAATGCAAGTTTTGGCTATTGTGATGCGGACTATTCTTGATGTCACAACACATGAAGATCGACAATTGGGTATGTGTTCAGTCTTTACGTCAACTGCAATTTCATGGTACAATAAGAGACAACCAATTGTGTGTTTATCAATACAAATGCGAAATATAGAGTAGTAGTGATGACAGCTCAAGAGAGTACATGGCTAGCAAAATCAATGAAGGATCTACATCAATTGGTAAGCTATGTAGTACAATTATATTGCGATAATCAATTAGCCATTCGCATAGTAGAAAACCCAGTGTGCCACGTAAGGACTAAGCACATCGAAGTACAACACAGTCTTATTTCTGTGGGATGTTCATCTCAGCCCATTTCTTAAGCTTCTTCTTCAAGCAACCAAGAAAACCCTAGAATCTTCATCAAAATATATCAACAACCATTGAAGAAATATCTAGATATTTTGGAGGAGAGCCACCACCATACAAGAATCATTTACCACCGATTTTCAAGTATATGCATATGTTTGACTACTGTAAGTAGAGTGTGAGAAGAAAGAAATATATATTAGATAGTGAGAGAAAGTGAAAGAGTGAGAGAAAAGTGATTGGGTGGTGTGACAATGAGAGAAATTAAAATTACTACAAGGTGAGTGATATTGTAGATAGTGTGGTGACGTGTATTTTGGTGAAAGAACACATATTATTGTAACAAAATGTTATATACATTTTCATCAATAAAAATTATTTCTTTAATATTTAAATTCAACAGCTTTATCTAGAAGTCCTAGCTGCATAAGTAGTGGCCCTTTCTTCCGTGAAGTTAAGTAGATAACCTCTACATAACAAGCTACAGAAGAAGCACTTTATATCGAAGGATTTCTCATTCAATCCGGAAGAGGAATATCATTTGAAGACAATGATATCATGTTCGGGCCTTCGAATCCTTCTTTTTCTTTTTGTCATTTTGGTTTTTTGTTTCTTCTTCATAGTCCCCTGTTGAAATATTTCCAACAGTTGGTGATAGGGGGAGAAGGGTAGAACATCAGTGGATGGTCATTTTTCATTTTTGGTTTGATGCTTCCTTTATTTATTAATTTATTTAAAATGTGGGTAAACTTGCATTTTTACACAATTAACTAGTAAACTAGCCGGAAATTGTGTAGAGGGGGGAATTCTACAAATTAGGGGAAGGTTAGGGACGGATTGAGGATGAAAAAGAAAGAGGTTTGTGACATAATTGTTACTTCGCTCAAAAATTGGGAGTTAAACAAGTAATTTACCCTAGTATCATATACTCTATAACACAAGGAGCTAAGTGTACATAAAAATTGTACAAAAGCGATTACTGCAAATGAAGCGGGGGGAAAATATTAGATGAAAAAGATAAATGTGTTTTAAACTGGAAAATGGTAAAATGTTGTGTGGAAATTATGTAAACTTTAATTTACATACATCAATGTCCATAATATAATATAATAATTTTATTTTTAACACGTTAATTACGTACAACGTTATATCAAGTGTCTAAAAAAGACTTTTTAGATGTAAGGCATTCTAATTTGGGGAGTCAAATCTTAAAATTAGGTTCTAATAGAGACTCAATTAGGTTCTAATAGAGACTCTCTACTTTAAAATAGAGAGTGAAATTGACTATGCAAATTGAGAAATGTTTCGGTTGAGTAGTTTTATATACACACATGGTAAAATTGACATTTTAAATTATAACACATCAATCTGCGAATTATTCAAATCATGACTTATTGATATCCAATGTCTCTTAGTTTCTCTCTCTATTTGTAGTTTGTAGTTATCGCATTTATAAGTTGTAAATTAGATGATCCATTTCTTGAATTAGTCAATTCATCTTTGAAGTAAATAAATATTTATTGGAAAAAGTAAAATAAAGAACTAAAAAAATACGTGTTTAAATTACAATTTTGTTTTTTAAAGTTCAAGATGTTCTCTATTATGTACAAAATGCTTTTTAAAAATAAAGAGATAATGTTAGAGATGCTCTTATCCTGTAAAAGTATGATATATTAATTATTTACTATGATTTATGCTTCATATCAAGCACATCAAATTTATGTTTTAATTTCTACATATAATCTCTAATATTTGATTATTTATTTATTTTTTATTTTTTAATGTGATTCATGCATTTCATGCTAATTACATTGTCATTTGCCTCAATTTCCTAATTGCTTTCTCTTAAAACGGTGCATTCAATCATCAAGGCTTTAAAATCTTTACATGGTGATAATCTTCGATTCCTCGCCCTAGGTGGTGAATTTTACATTGAACTACAATAGAAAATTAGGTTAACTAAATGTTGTAAATTGGCTTGGTAAGTAATGGAAAATCGAGAAAGTTGGAAATTAGTATCGACAAAGGTTCAAGCTTTCTATTCGGTTGATCGAGGTCACCTTAAACCCTAGACAGGTAAACATATTTGGGACATAAGGCATGAAGTGACATGATCACAATGCAATAATATATGTCTCATTGTATTAGTATGATACCAATAGAATTCTAGGCCATCAAAAATCATTTCTACACTTCAAACTTACATATAAAAATGTTCAAATTGATAGATATAAGTTACACACTAAGTATCATCCCAAAATTAACGTACGAACCACTCAAATTCAGCAACCTACATCTCTGCCCAGATTGTTTTCCCTCAAGTTCTTGTAATTAATCTCTCTTATTTTGCAATCATAAAATTATCCACAACCTCCCACATAATTTCAAGCAAGTTTAGAGTTTGAATGGGTTATAAAACACCCAAAAGAACTAAGGAAAAACTTCAAAACCATGAGTTGAACTAACCTGCTCAAACTGCAATTTCAGTTTCTTGTTTTTCTATTTCTCTTTGCTTCCTTTGCTCTATCGTTCTCTTGGGCTCACTTGAGGATAAATTTGGAAGGTTAAATGTATTCTTTAAGAGATGTATAAGTAGTCTTAAGGACTAGGGTCGTGACTATTGCTTAAGGGTGAAGAAAAATGTGAACAAAGGACAAGTATCCTTAAGCATGAGTTATCCAAGCATGATGTGTCTTCTTTGCAGCAATGTTTGACTTTCACCATTATTTTTGGATCCATTTGTGACCTTTAAGACATATATTCATCATATATTAAGTTCTTAGGGAGTAGAGACATGATTGATGTCTTAAGGTTGAAGAAATTGAGTGTTAAAATGACAAACATCCCAAGCATGAGTTGGTCACTTGTAGTATAATCTGATTTTATGCCCCTGTTTGATCCCCATTACGTGGAAAAATTAATGGGGAGAATATTATTTTTTTGAAAATGAATGGTTGAAAAAGGATGAAAAGTTTTCAATTTACGTGTAATATTAATTTAAGAAAGATTGTGTGGTTGAAAATAGGAGAGAGGAAAATGAAATGTAATAGAATTTAATGTAATGGGGCTCAAACAGGGGCTATATCTATCTTTCCAGGTACAAATCAAGTATCATTGGCTTGATGTGTTTAAAATCCATTTCACTTATCCTAAGATCCCAAAATATATTATAAAGCTAATTCATCAACCGTTCATTTAATTTCTTACACGATTGACGCCCGATTGTCAACCGATTTCAATAATTCGCACCTCAATATTTGTAACGTCATATGAGACATATATTATTGCGTTGTGATCATGTCACTTCATGACTCATGTTCCAAATATGTCAATTACCTATCTAGGGTTTTAAGGTGACCTCGATCAACCGAATGGAAAGCTTGAACCTTTGTTGATACTAATTTCCGACCTTCTCGATTTTCCATTACTTACCAAACCAATTTCCAACATTTATTTAACCTAATTTCTATCATAGTTTAATGTAAAATTCACCACTTAGGTCTAGGAATTGAAGATTATCACCATGTAAAGATTTTAAAGCTTCGATGATTGAATGCACCATTTTAAGATAAAGCAATTAGGAAATTGATGCAAATGTTAATGTAATTAGCATGAAATGCATGAATCATATTGGGCATATGTATAACGTGAAGCTCGGGGTATTACATCAAATCCCATCTAAATCTGTATCGGATAAATCATTTTTGACTTTTGTACAAATATAGTCATTTAAAAATTTAAATTCAAGTCATAAAAGATTTTTAAAAAAAAGAATAAAATAAATAAAATAAAAAAGTTAATAAATTAAGTCAAAAAAAGGCTTTTTTAGAAAAGGAAAAAAGATTAAAAAAAATTAATTAATAGCGCCTAGGTGCACAGTAAACGATCAACTTAGCAGTTGATTGCTTCATTTGCACTTATTGTCAAGGCAAACTATTTTGCCCGACACCTAAGCACCGTCTAGATGCTCATTTTAAAACACTGGTAAATATTTATGTAATAAGGGTAATGTTTGTTAGAATAATGACTTTCACCTTCATTTGTCGTATGAAAAGATATGCTGTAATTTATGTTTGAATTGAGACAGATTGCAAAGTTTATAGAGTGAACTATTCGGCCACCTAGTTGCCTAATACATGAGTTGAAGACAAGCCTTGTGCAACTAATTTCGTTGCAAGAATATTACTTTCTACAAATCATGTAAATAATTTCCTTTGTAATTGTAATTTTACTCAACCATTTATGGGCACTCTTCTATTTATTTATGAAATGTGATTAATTCAACACTGAAAAAAATAATGATGATAAAAAGATATGACAACTCGTGTACATCAGAACTTCAAACAACGTGGTAGAACTAATTAAAACTTATGGAAAATTGCTCCCAAATAAATTAATATCACATCAACTGGCTTTATTTCAAGAAGATAAATTCATCATGGGTTGTAACAGTAACTGCCAAAATCCAATAGTCAGTCATCTTGTATTAGAAAGTCCTATTTACAATATTATTACCGAATGCAAAAAGGTCTCTTAGGTATCAACAAGCTAAATGTTCAAAATTTGATCCTGTGAACCAGGACTGATGGATCCTACATTAATTTCAAAAAAGTACCATGCAATTCAGGAGTATTTCGCTTCTCAACTTTGACAGATAAAAGACACTGCCATTACAAATTTATAGTCACAACCCGTAGAAATATAACAATTACTCATACATAGCTACGCAGCTTCTTAGTTGTGTAGCAATGACAGAGCCCTCAATAGTTTCCTATGTGCAGTACATAATGACACTTTTCTTGACTGTTTGGCATCTTCTACAATTCCATCATTCAGCTCCAGGGCATATTAATGGAAATCTGAGAGCAGGCAAATATTTGCAAGTTATTTGTCCTGCAAGAAGAAAGATAAATTGACAGCTTTGCCATGAGACTTTAGCCTATAAGAAACAACATTGTGTGTCGTAGCCATTAAAAGGTATATTCATATTCCTATCTGCAGGGAGAATGGTCGTAGTGGAGACACAGCAAGTGTGTGTGTGTGTGTGTGTATATACATACATATACATATACATATATTTATATATTGAGAGAGAGAGAGAGAGAGAGAGAGAGAGAGAGAGAGAGAGAGAGAACAATATAATTACTTGATATTCGCCATAACAGTCTCCATCCAAACCCAAGGACTTGAGTTTATACAAGGTAATTCACACTCCCGGAGTCTTTGATGTCCACATAACTTGGGTCCATATAACTTGGATTGAGTTAAATCGCCCAATCCTACTAACTCATTTCTCTAGCATTTATATTCAGTTAATGTATCAAAATATCTTTGCAGATAATAATTTGTTGCAGTATAATGTATCAAAAGATCTTTGCAGATAATAATTTGTTGGGGTGCAAAAATGTGGAAAAGTGGAACAAGTAGGAAAAATGCAACTTGTTTTCATTTTCAAGTTTCTTGAGAGCAGAAAGACCCTAGTGCTGGAGGACGAGAGAAAGATAAAACGCTAACCACAAATGCATTTGTACGAATTGGGTAAAGAAGAATCTGTTCACTAGATATCTAGCTTTCCCCACTGGTTTCACATGACAAACCTAAGATGATATTGTTTCTGTAATTATACAAGGAGAAATCCACTGACAAGAAAGTCAATGACGACCATTGACTGTCCAAGACTAGCATGACGTCGCATGTCCAGTGCACCAATTTTTAGGACCAAACCTAAGATGGACATGATGCTAGGAAGCTTGAGATAAAAAATTTTAGCTAGTGCCACTGAAAACACAATTTTTTTGACTACAAAAGGAGAAACCCATTGACGTGCAAGTTAAGTAGGACCATCAACTGGTCAGGGCTAGAAATGCATTTTGGATAAAATGGAGCCCAAACTAGGATATATCCTAAAATTCAATTAATGGGTAATTGGCACAAAACGTTCCTACCTTTCAAGCTTAGCCCTTGTTTGTTTCCCATTATTTACTCATTAAAATGAAAAATATGACCGTTATCCATCACATCAAGTCACTATTTTTATTAATCTATCTCTTGTGTAAGTTCGTAACGGCTATATTTTTCATTCTCATTCTTCTATTAATGTGGCTGAAACGGGGTCTTATTGTCGAAAACGTCCATACCTTTCATTTTTTTGACATTTTTGCCCTTATTTCAACCTTTAGTTGCGCTAAAGGTCCTTTTCACTATTTTGAAACGTAAAATGACAATTATATCCCCTTATTTAAAACAAAAAACAAAAAAAGAGAGAAATTTAGAACAAATTGCAACCCTACTCCTAAACTTTTAAAATAGTACAAATGAGTCCCCAATACTTAAAATATTGAAAATAACAAAAAAACACTTTCTCTTCTCCCCCCTTCCCCCCCCCCCCCCCCCCCCATCTTTTGCTCATTGGATGGGCCATGAGGTGTAGGTACCTTAAGTGGTGGTTCGTGATCATGGGTCCCACCACCGGTGTAAAAAAATGCCTAAAAGTTGCACGACGAATGTGTTTGAAGCTCAGTCGGCTGGGTTTGATTGTGTGCATTAAAGGATGTTTGATGACCATGGATAGGGACGTTTTAATGTGTAGAATCGATATGGAAGTTGTGTAGGGCATGGGTGTTGCCAGAAGTGAAGATTCCAGACACTGTTTGTTGTGTGAGTAACCTATTTTGGCTTAAATTTCCAGGCAAATTGATTGGAGTTATGGTCGGATCTTGTGTGGGTAGCGAAGTGGAAAGTGAGGCCTTTAAGGTGATATGTTAGTTCGGCCAAAGTGGCAGTTGTGTAGGGCATGGGTGTCGCAGGAAGTGAAAATTCCGGCCACTGTTTGTTGCATGGATAACCTATTTTAGCTTGAATTTTCGGCCAAAGTGATTGGAGTTATGGTAAGATCTTGGGTAGGTTACGAAGAGGGAAGTGTGGGCTTCTAGATGCTATGTCGGTCTCCTGCCCAAGGTGGTCGGAGTGCAGAGTTTTTGTGGTCCATAATTCTAAAATCTTAGCTGTGATGGATTGAGAGAGTATTGGGGACTCATTTACGCTTTTTTAAAAGTTTTAGGGGTAGGGTTGCAATTTATTCTGAATTTTTCTCTCTCTTTTTTGTTTTAAATAAGAGGGTATAATTGTCATTTTACATTCGAAAACAGTGAAAAGAACCTTCAGCGCAACAAAAATTGAAATAAGGGCAAAAATGTCAAAAAATGAAAGGTAGGGACGTTTTCCACAATAAGCTTTAAAAGTAGGGACATTTTGTGCCAATTACCCTTCAATTAATCATGATTTTGCATAATGGTGCCTAACATTTTGCCTTCTTGTGATTTTGGTCCCTAACCTTTTATTTTCGGCAGAGACATCCCAAACATATCCCTTTAGGTGCTCAAATGGTAATTTTGAATATTTTTCATCCATTTGATGGTTAAAAAGTAAAGTCCCAACTTTTTTATTCTTAAATTGGTTGATGTAGCCTATTTAAAAACAAGCAATGGAATCTCAGTCCATTTAAGATTATGAAAGACCAAACCATAGTTAATTAAAAGCCTAATAATTCATGAGATTAAGCTTAAGTAAAATTGATTACAAAAATTTAATGAATAATTCAGTTGCCACAATGGTTATCTACATGGTATTTCATATGGGCAATCTAGGTTCGAATCACCATGTAGATAAATTTATAAAAATATTTTTACAAATTTATTTTTCTGTTAAAAACTCCTGAATTTGCACATTAAGAACAATTATATCAAGTTTATTAGATGAAATAATTATTTGATTATTGGACATTCATAAACATAGGTTACAAAATATATGAATGGTTCATTTTCCTTTATTTTCATAATGTAAATGTTTCATAAAATTTTTTATATGAATTATTTTTTATGGCTTAAAGCTTTTTAAGAAGTTGAAGACCCAATTTAACAAATTTAATGATAATACAACTCTCCTATTTTGTTTTTCATTGAAAATGAAGGTTACAAGAAGAGGAAAGTCACTTTTTTCACTACACCTCTACTCAAATTTGGATTTAGTCTTATTTTCTCTCAGAAATGTATTTTATGTCAAGTTAAGTTTAAGAGAACAGCAAGGGTGGGAAGAAGAAAAGGCTTATTACACATTTTGTTCTTTATATCCAAGAAAATCAAGGTAGGTAGAGGTACATGTGTTATTTCGCTTCTAAATTATGATTTTTTTATTGAAAGTTTGAATAAAATTGTACCCTCGGGTATGGTGTTTCGGCACTACTGTAGTTTGAATAATCATTCTTCGACTCTACGTATTATGATAATGCTATAAAAATTGGATTTTGTCGAAAATTCATCTAAGTGCGACAATATGAATACAGAAGTATCTAATTTGATAATGAAAAGTAGCGATGATATCTGTTGAGTTTCAAACTCATGGGTTAGGTACCATCCTACAAGTTGATTTGATTTGCTTGGGGCGTAGATCATCGGTAGATGAAGGTATAACATGCCATGGAGAAGCTAATGATTTAGCCCCCGTTTGGCTCCCATTAAATTACATTCTATTTTTCTCTCCTATTTTTAACCACACAATCTTCCATAAAATAATACTACACGTAAATCGAAAATTTTTCCTTCTTTTTCAACCTCTCATTTTTCAAAAAAAACACTATCCCTCTCATTTTCATTACCGAAAAATTGGGGTCAAATAGGGGCTTAATGTCTTTAATTCGATTATGAAATATTTACATTTTCTTTTAAATAGAATTTTGTGGACATCGATGTGGAACTATACTACGAACATTTTTTTAGGAATAAATTGTGTTTAAAATTAAGTAGTGTGTCCTAGAAATTAATTTACGAAACACCTTTTACAAGAAAAGAAGTGTTAGTGATTTAATGTTACTGTTTCTTTAAAATTTCAGCTTCTAACTTAATCGCTACTTTTGGAGAAAAGAGGTCAACTTGTTGAAGATTTGAGGTATTAGGAAAAGAGCAATGAAGAAAATAAGTCTTGATGTGAGAAATTGGAAATCGGGGGCCCAACTGTCACTTTTGGAAAAAAAGGGACCACCGACGACATGATGGTGATAAGAACTTCATGGGAGGCAATTCATTTGAACCATGTGGTCGCATGGTTATGCCTCGGTGAAGTTTCCTATTCTGCTGCAAACTCTTATGGAAAGAAGTTGTATGACAAATATAAAAACCTTAGAGCCATCATATTTCGTGAAGAACAATTGGGAGACAAAATAATACATCTTCAAGGCGATTTTGCACCACAATAACGAAAAGAAACACGAAGATCAACTGGATTACATGCAAATTCTTACACCGGTGATGTCGTTTTCTCAAAGCATTTGTGTATTTAGTTGATTTCTCCATGCTAGGCTAGGTTTCATGTACTAGGAGATCGATAAACCTTGTGATGTAAATTTTTAATTTCTAGTTTTGTAATTTTGACATCAAAACACGTTCTTGAATTTTGAATGATTTATATACAATTAATTGCTTCCATGATTATGTACACGTGAGTGTGTGAGTATAGTGACTTATTTCATGCATTCGAGAGAAGGGGAATAAGTTTGACACCTATAAATTATCATAGGGATAGGGGATAGAGATATGCCGCTGGTGGTATATGAAAATAGGTTCAACTTTACTCAACAAAGACTATTGGATAGATATAGGGGCATTGATTCTTCAAAAATTTAACATGTTGTCAATTTGCGGAACTAAGGTTAAAAGCGAGCATTGCTTGAGGATTCACGATTATAGTGCGCTTCATATTCATTGATTACATCAAAATTGCATTCAAACATCCATTTTGCATTCTAGTTCATTTGACTCGTACACAATCGCATATTAGGTTAAGTTCAGGTTAATTTAAGTTACTACAAATTTTGTTTGAAAATTCAGGTCCAGTTAAGGTCAAGTTAGATAAAATTAAACTACTCAATCTTTGTAGGATGACATTCGAACTCAATTTTCCACTTTATTACTTGTTACGGTTCGCACACTTGCGGATACAATTCAAAATCATTATTTCGTGAACAAGTTTTTGGCACTATTGCTGGGGATCGAGTACTAGTTTAGCCCTCGTTTGGCTCCTTTAAAACTCATCAGTTTAATTTAATTTTTTCTCTTATTTTAAACTACACAATTTTTAATAAAATAATATTTCATGTAAATCGAAAAATTTTCATTCTTTTACAACAATCCATTTTTCAAAAAAACACTATTTCCCCCATTATAAATCCAAATAATGGGGGCTTAATCTTTGTATTGTTTTTTCTATTTTATTTTGCTTTTCAATTTATTTTAGTATCTAAGCGCTAATACTTGTACTCTGGCAGATTTACATGCTAAGATCAACTAGAGGAGACCTGATTCCATTTGATCCAGAAATTGAGCACACTTTTCATTGACTGCAAATAAAAAGTAGAGAAGCACAACAACAACAAATAGCTAATGAGCTGAATAATCCTATCATTCCAACCAATGAAGAAGAGGCTATACTCTTAGCAACATGCTTGTAGGCGATTTCATAACTCCTCAAATAATCCAAAGCCAATCCAACATCGTGTATCCACGGTTTGGGCAGCCTAACTTCCAATTGAAGAACAATGTGAAATAATTATTTCAGAATGGACATCAGTTTTATGGCAGAATTGAAGAAAACCACACACGCGTGTCCCTCAATTCTTGGAGATGTGCCAACACTTCAAATATCAGGAGATCTCAGACGAAGCTATCAGATTAGGTTGTTCCCATATACATTGCATGACAGAGCAATTGAATGGCTGGATTCTCAACCAATAACCAACATCACTACATGACACGATCAAGCACAAAAGTTCTACACCAAATTTTTCCCGCCCACTAAGATTGCAAAGTTGAAACATGACACATCTATTTTCCATCAAGGTGACTATGAGAACTTTGAAGAAGCCTAGAATAGGTTTAAAAACATGTTGCAGAAGTGTCCACATTACGAGATCAGCAAGGAAATCCAGGTCCAATATTTTTATGTTGAATCACTTCCAGCCTTTAAAAGCATAGTTTTCATCCAACAGGTCACAGTCCACAAAAACTATTGACAAGGTATTCGAGACTACATTAGCTATGTGGACATCAAAACGAGCAATTCAGAAAAGGACACTAGGAATGTATAAGTAGATGCATATTCTGCCCTATCTACGAAGATTGACTCTCGGTTCCATAAAGTAGAGAGCATGTCACAATCAGCAAATGCGGCATAGATTAAGAAGATCAGTTGTGAGGAATTTGGAGCTGAATATTAAACAGCAGAGTGCCCAATCTTAGCACAGCGAATGGAGCAAATAGATTTTGCTTAATGGGGACGCCAACAGAGCAACTCATTTGGAGAAACATACAATCTGAGTTGGAAAAATCACCCTAACTTCTCTTGAAGCAACAAAAATTAAAATAGGCTACAAGTTCAGTTCCAATAGCAAAAGAAAAAGCCTCAACTAGAAGAGATATTGGGAAAGTTTAAGGAAAATACCAATTAATAAATAGAGGCTAACAATCAATTCATGAGGAAAGTTGAAGCTACTCTTCAAGATCAAAATGCCACCATAAAAAATGTGGAGACTCAAATGGGATAGATGGCAGTTTCTTTGACTGGCAGTGCACCAGGTAGTTAGCCAAGCAATACAAAAGTAAGCCAGAGGACCCTTACAACTAGAAATGGGATGCAACTACCTGAAATACACGTTTAGAGGCTGAGTGTAAATAAAGAGAACACTTCCTGAAGAAGAAGAGATTGTGGAGCATGATAGATAGATAAAGAAATCTACCCTAAAGGAAGGTTCAGAGGCGTCACGAGTTAAGGCAATAGTTCTAGGCAACCTTTACCAGCCTCCCATCTCATTTCCCCAGAGGTTGAAGAAGCAGAAGATGGAGCAACACTATAAAAAATTTCTCGAAATTTTCAAAAAACTCTACATAAACATCCCGTTCGTCGATGCACTAGTCTAGATGCCTAGCCACGCCATGCTCCTGAAGGACATCTTACCAAATAAACATAAGTGTGAGGAACATGAGACTGTGATGTTGATTGAAGAATGCAGTGCGAGAATTCAGAAAATGCTCCCATCGAAATTGAAAGATGTAGGGAGTTTCATTGTCTCTTGCACTATTGATGAAGACTATTTTGATAACGCTTTATGTGACCTTGGTGCAAGTATTAATTTATTGTCTCGGTTTGTTTTCAGAAAACTTGGATTGGGAGAGGCCAAGGTGACTACTGTGATGCTACAATTAACTAATAGGTCTTTAACACGTCAGAGAGGAATAATAGAAGTTGTGCTAATCAAAGTGGATAAATTCATATTCCCTGCTGATTTTCTCATTTTGGATATGGAAGAAGATAAGGATATTCCATTGACATTGGGCAAACCATTCTTGGCCACCGGCAGAACTTTAATTGATGTTCAGAAAGGGCAGTTGATTCTGAGGCTTGGAGAAGAGGAGATATCTTTTAATGTCTTGAAAGCTATGAAGTTACCAACAGAGTCAAATAGCTATTTCCAAATTGACATAATTGAAAATGTGGTTCAAGACACATTCCTACTTCACAATCAATCTTATGCTTACGAGTCTGGCATTGTACACCCTTAATCAACACATTCAAGTTCTCTAGAGATTGAGACATGTGCAAGGTTTTTGGAGACCAAACCACCGTATACACCCAAAAGGCACTTTGAGGAGCTTGGAATAGGACCTACAAAGCCACTACTATCCATTCAGCAATCGCCAACATTGGAACCCAAGCAGTTGCCACCACATCTCAGATATACCTACTTAGGAGGGTCATGTATACACCCGATCATTATCTTGAACATAGTTAGCAAGGAAGAGAAATTGGTTTGAGTACTCAGGGAAAACAGAGCAGCTATTAGATGAACTATAGTAGATATCAAAGGGACATCCCTTCACTGTGTATGAATAAGATTCTCATTGAGGAGAATTTTACCCAAGTATAAAGAGTCAAAGGAGGTTGAATCCAAATATGAAAGAAGTTATCTGGGCATAGGAGAGGTACTCAAGCTTCTAGTGCAGGCATCCTATATCCTATATTAGACAATGCATGTATCAGCTCAATTTATGTTGTGCCAAAGAAAGGGAGAATCAAGATAGTGCCGAACAAGAAAAATGAGTTAATTCCAAACAGAACAGTGACAGGATGGAGAGTTTGCATCTACTATCGCAAACTCAATGCAGCTCCACAGAAAGACCATATTCCTCTCCCCTTTATCGATCATATGCTGAAGAGATTGGTAAGCCACTCACACTATTGCTTCCTCGATGGGTATTCGGGTTACAACCAGTTACCAATAGCCCCAAATGACCAGGAAAAGATCACATTCACTTATCCCTACGGTACATTTGCATACTGTAGGATAGCATTTGACCTTTGTAACACTTCTACCACATTTCAGAGGTGTATGATGGCAATATTCTCAGATACGGTTGGAAAGTTCATAGAGGTGTTCATAGATGACTTCTCAGTCTTTGGGTCTTCATTTGATGGGTGCTTAAAACACCTTAACTTGGTCTTACAGAGATGCAAGGAAATGAACTTGGTATTAAATTGGGAGAAATACCACTTCATGGTATAGAAGGGGATTGTACTAGGACACATGTATCAGCAAAGGGAATTGAAATGGACAGTGAAAAGTTACCGCCACCCACATTAGTCAAGGGTGTTTGCAACTTTTTGGGACATTCCGGACTTCACAGACAATTCATTAAGGACTTCTCAAAGATTACGAAGCCATTGTGCAACTTATTGACAAAGAATGTACCATTTGGGTTCATTGACGAATGCCTGGCACTAAACTATGATCATGTCGTGGGGGCCATATAGGGATAGCAAAAAGACAAAGTCTCCTATGTAAACTACTACACAAGCAAAACCCTAAAGGATGCACAACTTAATTATGCAACTACAGAGAATGAGCTCTTGGCTGTGGTTTACACGTTTGATAAATTCAGGTCATATCTTGTTGGGTCAGAAGTCATACTATACACAAATCATGCCACATTGAAGTATTTGATAACAAAGAATGATGCTAAATCGAGATTGATCCATTGGGTTTTATTGCTAGAAGAGTTTGACATGAAAATCGAGGATAAAAGGGGCAGTTAGAATGTCGTTGCAGATCATCTGTCTCGATTGGAGCCTAGAGAACCTGAAGAGTCAGTAGACATCAACGAGATCATCCCGAACGAGCAGATATTCAGTGTGGAAGGAGCACCGTAATGTGCAGATATTGAAGCTACTTGGCCAAATCCATCCCTCCACCGGATTACTCAAGTCTCCAGAGGAAGAAGTTCTTTGTAGAATTAAAATACAACTTCTGGGGGGACCCTATTCTCTATAGGCAAGGGGCAAATCAGATCATTCGACGATGTGTGCCCGAAGAAGAAGTGCCTCAAATTCTGAAACATTGCCATATATCTACATATGAGGGGCACTTTGGAGCTTCAAAGATAGCAACCAAAATTTTACTGTCGGGGTTCTACTGGTCTATATTGTTTAGGGATGCCTTCAAATTTGGAAAAAGGTGTGATAGATGTCAACGCACTAAGAATATCTCAAGGGAAAATGAACTGCCTCTAAACAGTATTTTGGAGATGGAGATATTCGATATTTGGGTAATCGACTATATGGGGCCTTTTCCCCCATTGTTCTCCAACCAATACATTCTGGTGGTAGTTAATTATGTATCCAAGTGGGTGGAAGCAGTTGTATTACCAACCAATTATGCTAAGGTGGCAATTGGATTCCTAAAGAAATACATCTTCACCCGCTATGGCACAACATAAGCTATAATCATTGATGGGGAAAAACATTTTTGTAATCATTAGTTTGAGCAACTATTGAGTAAAAATGGCTTCAAGCACCATGTAGCTACCCCCGCATCATCCTCAAATCAGCGGGTAAGTCGAAGTCTCCAATTGGCAGTTGAAGAGGATACTTGAGATCACAGTAAGTTCTTCGAGGAAAGATTGGTCTAAGAAGTTGGACAATGCATTGTGGGCTTATAAAATAGCACTCAAGACACCCATAGGCATGTCTCTATCATTTGCCACTTGAGTTAGAGCACCGTGCATATTAGACAATGAAAGAGTAGAACATAGATTTGAAGACAGCCAATGAAAAGTGTCTGCAACAATTTAATGAGTTGGATGAGTTCAGGATGGAAGCATTTGAGAATTCAAAACACTACATGGAATGCACCAAGAAGTGGCATGATTTGCATTTAGAGACAAGAGTTTGAAGTACGACAAAGTGTTTTAATTCTAGGCTCAAGCTCTTCCTGGGAAAATTGAGGTCAAGGTGTTCGGGCCCTTACACTATTATGAAGGTGCTACCATATGGGGCTATTAAAAGGGAACCTTCACAGTCAATGAACAAAGGCTGAAACATTATTGGAGTGGAGAATTTTCCAAGGAAAAGTCCACAGTTGTTCACCTCAGGACACCAGAATGAAGTAGACACAGGAGAGTCGAGGTATCGACTATAAATTAGCGCTGGATGGGAGGCAACTCGTCATATCCACCCTTTATTTATTTCGTTTTTGCGTTAGTTTAGGAAATTTTTCATTTTTTATATTCAGTAGTTTTAGGCCATCATTCATCCACATAGGTCACAAGGAGTCAAAGCATTGCCCACATGAGTCCAAATACATTGGGCACAAGTCATAAATGTCAAAATCATGTTTTGGTGGTTGGATGTGATTTTCAGGTATTTCGAGGCATAAATTGGGTATGGAACTAAGTTCATGGCCTACACACACATCATATGGTTTAAAAATATGTTTGGCAAGTTTATTGGGCAGTGGAAGGCCCCGAGTCATAAGTCGAAACCCTATATTCTCAAGTAAATTTCAATCATGGTTGAGTCTTTGGAAAAACCGAGTGTGTTTCATAATTTGTTCAACATGCATTCCCTTATTTTCACTCAATGTCATATGTGGCATAAATATCGAAAAAAATTGTCAGACATTTGTCTGCACAATCACATAGACATACTGTCCATGTGACTGCATGGACAACAACAGAGAAAACATGGAGGCCAAACTATTGTTCCATGCAGCCACATGGAAAGACTAGTTACAGCTTTTTAGCCTGTAACTTAGTCATTACACCCACCCCTCCAACACATAACACAAGACACACATCTTCTCCCACAAATTCAAAACACACGGCACACACCCATAACCCAAATGGAGGCACACAACCAGGTTCTGACCCCTCCAGAATCCATCCTCATCCGATTCACAATGATTGCATTCTAATTGCACTCCAAAAATCTAGATTGCAAAGTCTTCTCAACCTCAATTTTGAAATTAGGGAATTTTTTTTCTCTTTGGTTGTTTGATGGAGTATGGGATTTGTTGTTGTGAATGTTGATGTTTTGTGTAGAATGGGTGTGAAATTTAGATTTATGCATTACAATTTATAGAAAGATGGCAAGCCTCAGTGAATTGTTTTGTGCAATTTTGTGAATTTTGTAGTTGAGGTAATTGATGTTGACATTGAATTGCGTGTTGTGATGAAATCTCATGGCAATAGATATGGAAAACACCGAACACCCTAATTGAACACAAGTAGGCACAACAATGGCTATATCACTTCACCTAATTTACCATGCAATTTAACAATCCAAATGACCTGAAAATTGAGTAGCTGTTAGAGTAACATAAACATTTTCATATGTCCGGAGATTGCTTGGGAAAATTTTGATGTTTCTCGACGGTGCCCGAGGGTGAAAGTCCCAAGTCAATCACGGGTCCAATTGAACAAAGTGCATGTTTTGAGCTAAGTTTAAATCACATTTTTGCAATATTAACCTTATTTTGGGACATTTTTCTTTAATTGTGCACACCAACACTGTACACATGCACCTTGAAGCAAGTTTGGGTGATTTGTGCTTGACAAATATTCTTTCATGCTTCATTCTTTATCCATTCACACTATAAGGTCTAATATACATAATTTGCACTCTTGCAGGATGCTGCCTAAAATGAACGTCAAAAGGAAAGGAGAAAGTTGGGTCCACATCAGGTACTGTACGGACTAGAGAGCCCGAAGGTGGCTTTAGGAGATTTCTAACTCCGAACACTACAGCCCATTACTCAAACATAATCACATTGGGAATTACTTCCAAAGAGGCTGGTTAAATTGGAAGATTTCCCCGGGTTCGAACTAGTTATATTGGTCCATAATTGTGGATGGGGAAAGTAGTAGAGCGACCACATCAAATGTATGAAGGCTTAGCTAGGGAATTCTACGCCACGTCAACACTAACATAGACACCAAGGCTTAGAAAATATACATAAGACATGCGTAAGGGAAAAGTAGATTATGTTCTCTCCTGAAGTCATTCATGATTACTACCATCTGTTCTGAAACAACATCGTCCCAATCCCAAGTGACTTCCATTGGACTAAAGTGGCCGAAATCTTAGACGGGAAAATGCATGGCCCCTCCAAACTACTGAATGGTACTAGATTGAGCTCATCCCATCTATGGCTATTTATGTGACATAATATCTAGCCCACCTCACACAGGATGACCTTTACTAATCCAAAAGATGGGTCATCTATCATCTGGTTTGGGTGAACAAGATTGATCTTGCCACCTACATTTACTATCAGATACATACAATCGAAAAATAGGGTGGTAGGCAATGTTTCACTGATATTCTCGAGCTTAATCAGCGAGATTTGTAGGGTTGCAAATGCCACCATCCCATTCGGGTAAGCACCTGATAAACCTAGCCCCTTCATCAGGCACACCACATTGGACGCTCAAGATAGAGCCAAGGAAAGGGACGGGAAAAGATAGAGGATGAGGGCCGCAGCAGAAGTAGGCAACCCCAGGACAGGCAACTGAATATGTAGAGATGCCACAAGCCCCTTACTAGGTGTTGATGTCAACACACGACTATTGAGGCAGATATTTGCTACTATGATCGGGTCCAGTCGAGACATTTAGAGCCTTCAACAAGTATTTAGAGCTATGCGTACTGATATCCAGCAAGTGCTGGAATACATGTAGAACCCCAAATAATTCTAGACACCTTAGTGACACTAAGACATGAATATTGGATGACTAAAGTATACTTCAGATTTCTAGTCTCATTTGAGACCCATTTTCGACATAGAAAACATTCGATTTGGAAAATTATATCTAAATAAAAGTTGTAGCTCTTTGAGTTAGCTTTCCAACGCACTTTGAATTACCTCAATCGGATATCGGGAGAAAACGTTATGATAGAAACACTGAAAGCTGTGTAGTGTCAACCGGACTACAACCGGTCGACCGAAACTGCCAGAAATGAAAATTCTCATTTTTCTCTAGAATTTAAATATTTATATTCATCAATTATTTTCTCAAAGGGCCACCCACGTTTTTGATAATAAAAACCCCACTAAATTGAAGCATTTAACCTCAAACTTAAATGGCACCCATGTTTTCTCTCTTAAATGAAATTTGACCCTTCATTTGCTTTAAGTTATGGTATATTTACCAATAAATAGAGACCTCATTACACTCATTTTTTCTCACACCAAAAGTAAGAGCTTTTATATACTAAAGAAAGAGTTTCCAAGAGAGAAAAGGAGAGGGAGGAAAACTATTTTTCCTAGAAGTTTAAGAAGTGTTTTCAAGTATTTTTCATAGAAGTTTTGGATGCTATCAAGGAGTGTCTTCAACAATCAATTCTCAACATTTTTCAAACATCCAAGGAGTGCGTTTCTTTCAACATCCAAGTTTCATCGAAGTTTTCAATCCAAGTTTTCAAAGTTTCAAAAGCATCAATCAAGGTAAGTAGAGGTGCAATGTGTTTAATCGTGTTAAGTTATAAGTTTCGATTCATGTTAATGTTTGTATGTCAAATGGTACTCTGGTACGGCATATCCCTCTATGTTAATGGTTGTATGTCAAATGGTACTCCGATACGGCATACCCCTCTATGTTGAAGAAATGTACGTATGTCAAATGGTGCCCTCAGGTACGGCATACCCCTTCATGTCAAATGGTGCCTTCGTGTACGGCATGTATGAAAAGTTATAAAGTTAATGTTTTGAAATATATAGCTTGATCACGAATGCACCTATGACACCTATTGAGTTTTTCAACTCACGGGTTTAATCCCATCTCTACAGATTGAAGGAATTCTACCTCGGGCATGGATGGAGGAGAAGATGGAGAGTGATGCAACGAGCCCATGGAAATTCGGTGAATAAGTGATTTGGATTTATTTTTATGAAATGTTTTCCAATGTTATTTCTTTAAAGTTTTGAATAACGCAGAATGCGAGAACAAGTTATGTTTTCTTCAAATAAATTACATTTTGTTGTTTTGAAAAATGATTCAGTGTTTTTGTTTAAAGTATTTGAAGTATTGTTATTTAAATTATTATCCGAAGATGTAAGCTTCCGCTAAAACGTATACACTTGTTACTAAACCACCGATTAAGCTAAGTAAAGTAAGTAGCATTCTAATCCACTAGAGGTCGGGGTGTTACAATACATATACTTCACACGAAACTTCTTACCAAATGCCAGCAGAGAGTCCTTGACATCGAGAAGAGAAGTGGACAACATGAATAGGATGTTGGTATGTATGTAGGCTGGGTGGACGACATCCAATTGAGAGCAAATGAGACATGGGGCCATTTAGGCAGTTTGGAGACCAAGGTTCGAGATATCCAAGTCGAGCAATCCCAACAGACAGAGTTGATGAGATAGATCCTACCCCGACTACCTCCACTACTAGGAGACGGCACCACAGGTCCCGGCTTTCCACCACCACCTCCATTCTAATCAAGGGAGTATCGACTAACCCACTTTTGTACTTATATTTTGCTGTTGTCCTTAAATTATGCCTTTTAACCTTCTACTTATTTTCACATTGAGGATAATTGGCATAATTTTGGCATCTATTTTTCATTACATCGTATATATTCATCAATAACTATGTTTGATTGCTGCATTGTTTTAAAAAATTGCATGTTTTCTTCGAAAGATGACTAGAAGGCCGAATCGACCATGCAAGCAAACAAATTACCAACTTGGTAACAATATGGGATGTTAGAAGGAAGAAAATACAGAAAAGGGACCAAGATGGAAAATAATGAAAGTTTGGGGACCTAAATGTAAATAGCCAAAAGATAAGCCTAATGTACAAAAGAAGATGTGAGAGACTAAAGGGCCAACTTGTTGAAGATTTGAAGTATTGGGAAAAGAACAATGGAGAAAAGGAGTCACGATGTGAGAAATTGGAAATTAGGGGCCTAACTGTCACTTTTGAAAAAAAAAGACCACCATGTGGTGATCAGAACTTCAAGGGAGGCAATTCATTTGAGCCATGCAGTCGCATGGTTATACCTCGACGTGAGATTTTCAATTTTCTATTCTGCTGCAAACTCTTATGGAAACAAGTCGTATAACACATATAAAACCCTAGAGTCATCATATTTCAACAAGAAACACATTGGGATACAAAAAAATGCATCTTGGAGGTGATTTTGTACCACAATAATGAAAAGAAATGCAAAAATTCGATGGGACTACAGGTAAATTCTTACATCGGTGATATCCAAGTTTTGAAAGAGCTTAAAGGGACTATGGGAACGAAATTGAATTAAAGTACGACATATCACCCTGAATCTGATGGTCAATCTGAAAAAATTATTCAAACTTTGGAAGATATGGTCCCAAAACTCTCTTTTCTCCGACTTCATCCCAATGAATAGGCGATCTACTTCTTCTTATTATATGCAAATTCCACCAAAGATAAATATGATTCCCAACTGCCTAAGATGATTGAAAGGATGGTTGAAGGTGTTGATAAGATCCGTACTAGGATAAAGCCAGCACAAGATAGACAAAAGAACTATGCAGATATAGAAGAAAGGACTTGGAGTTTCAAGTTAGAGATAAAGTCTTTTTAAAAGTGGAACCAATAAAGGGTGTAAGTAGGTTCGGCAAGAAAGGCAATCTACGACTTCGTTATATCGAAGAGTTTGAAATACCCAATAGGGTCAGAAATGTGGCTTATCGATTAATTTTGTCACCCGAAATATCAACAGTTCACAACGTATTTCACATATTGATGATAAAAAAGGATATGCATAATCCTGACCACGTGCTCAATTATCAATCCTTAGAAGTACAGAAATATTTATCTTTTGAAGAGTTACTAATTAAAATACTGGGTTGAAAGGCACATAGATTATGAAATAAGGAGATTCAACTGGTCAAAGTGCAATAGAACAATCATGGAGTAGAAGAAACCAATTGGGAAAGAAAAAGAGGAATTTAAAGACAAATACCCAACTCTCTTTGCCAAACCGTAAGGTAATTTTGAGGACGAATTTTTTTTTTAAGTTGAGGAATGTAAGGTCTCGAATTTTTATTCTTAAGTTTGTTGATGTAGCTCATTTAAGAAACGAGCTATGGAAGCTTAGCCCATTTACGATTATGAAAGCCCAAACCATAAGTTAATTAAAATCCCAACAATTTAAGAGATTAAGTAAATTTGATTACAAAAATATTATAAATAACTAGGTTGTCACAATGGTCATCTAAATGGTATTTCATATAGACAACCTAGGTTTGAATCACAATGTAGATGTTTTTATAAAATACTTTTACAAAATTAGTTTATAGTTAAAAACTCCTCATTTTGTACATTAAGAACAATTATATCAAATTAATTGGATAAAATAATTATTTGATTATTGGACATTCATAAAGGTAGGTTACAAAACATCAGTTGACAATCAGGTGTCAATCGGGTCTCGCAATGTTGTTTGTCGAGAATTGAACTATCAACCCCTCAGCACCTGTCACAGGGGCCTGTCAAAGGCCCCTATTTGAGCAGAATAATTTTTTTCAAAATGTATACATGTGAAAAGGGACATTTATCTAATTTTTTTTTTAAATAATGCTTTAGCACCATTAGTGTTACACTGCTAATTTAAGTGGTACTAGATATCATTAAATGAAAGGTACAATTAAATAATTTTACTTTTAATTGAATTTATCACATAATACCATATAGACCAGTGCACTAGCAGCGCAAGCATTAGATAACATTATTCTTGTTTTATATATGCTCTAATCCCGAGGCATATTCACATCAAGCAAGAAGAACACACAAAGTTGTAAGACAATTAAAGGTACTAGAAGCAATAAAATAGGAGGAGAAAAAATAAGTCCATAACTCACTCTTTCAACATTTTCTACGAATCCATAATATAGGGCATAACCCATTTCAAAATAATAAATTGAAGACATTCCCAGTGAAAAAAGAAAAGAAACAGTTCATACAAAAATTCAAATGATGTAGACAAAATACTACGACAATGACAAATAGACACTAACATCCTAATGACCAAGGCTAAAAAAGGTTCTTCCGTTAAGAGAAATGGTTTTCTTGTATTTCCCTTCCCAATTCCTTCTAACATAGTTTTCCGTCCCATGTTGGATGTATTAAATAGTCAATTACATGAGATCTTAGTCCTTATACTGAGGCTATATTGTTTTATCCACTTGCAATATTCATGCTACTATGATTCATGAGTCATCCATCTTTTATGGGTTTTCATCAACATACGAAGAAAGAGTACAAAGGGACCTATCATCTCCTTTCTCAACTATGACACTTATAACATTGTTCTACAGTAAATCTTTATAAGGATCTGGCACCTCGTCATTTGACTGTATATCCATCTTCCAGTGACACCACCCTATGTAACGACCTAAACTTTAAAGATTTAAATCGTTAATAAAAGTTTCTTTCCCCTAGTTAAATAAATTTATTAAACATCCCAACATAAGATTTTTAGTTCCATCAATAAAATAAATAAAACGTATGGGAAACACAATTAATTGTAACATGTCCCAAATCCTAAATAACAAATTTCACATGGAAATAAAACTTAAATAACACTAAAAAAAAATAAAGATCCTTAGTCGAGTTACTCTGCATTATTTTTATTGAATTTTATAATTTCTGGTATCACGACTGCACCTCATCGCCTGCCAACCAAGGACCTATTCTAATATGTGAGGAGTAGGGAAAAGGGTGAGTACATGAGAATACTTAGTAGGGCGTGAAAAAATTATTTATATACATGTGTCAAAATATTGTATCGTCATCATATCTTTAGAAATTGGTAAGAGCTCAATAAACATCATATATTTGGTACTAGATGGCCATAACATGAATATCATATCATATCTTTAAACATTCATAAGTATAATAGTTCAAGAACATGAAATTAACAATTTAAATGGGATAAAAGCAACAGCACCTACCTGGTTAGATCAATTAAATTTGAAGCCAAAAACCAAATTCACGTTCCAAATCTCTATTTTCTACTTATCTGTCGTGTGTGTATCTGTATAATTTTATTGTGCAAATAATAAACCTCTTGCATGATATTTAAGTTGAAAGGGACAATAGAATTTTGGTAGATTTAAAAATGTGCAATGTGAAGTGTTTAGTAGTACCAAAAAGTACTACAATCATTATCCTAAATAAAAATAATATTTTATCCTCAACAAACCAACAAATGGCAACCAATCAACTCTTAAAAAAAAAAAAATAAAAATAAAAAAAATAAAAACTACTACTACTCAAAACCACCCTTTTTTATCCATTTGAATCACACATGGCCTTACTACCAATTTATTATAATATATGTATATTTTTTTTAATTTACATAACAAATAATAAAAACTTCTATAAACTATAATATCTGGTCTAATTTATCCAATTTAACTTTTTCTCGAGCCTAATATACATGATTGATTACGAGCTATCCACTGAGCCCCACATTGATATATACTTATCATCGCCCTATCAAAACCTAAATATTTGGCCTAAATAAAATTGTATTAATAGATATATGACTCTAGTCCCCCAACTTTATATAAAAGTATGTGAAAATTTTTGGGACTTTACAATCTCCCCTCAAATATTTACAATCTTCCCTCAAACATTTTGGATACTTGGTTTCTAAGCTCAATTTCCTTCTCCCCAGTTGACTCGTCTCATCCATGATTTCACCATTGCACTTTGACTAGGGAAATTTTGCCGTTTTCTGAGTCGATGCGCTTTTCTATCAAAAATCATCGTCAAAATTTCCTCATATGACAGGTTTTTCTGTACCTCCAAAGTTTGGTAACATACCACATGATTGGAATCATGAACATATTTTATAAGTATCGAAACATGGAACACATTATGCACTGCTGCCAGATCAAGTGGTAAGGCAAGTCGGTAAGCTACCAATTGTTTCAAAAATTTTAAAAGGCCCAATGAACCATGGCCTTAACTTACCTTTCTTTCCAAATCTCAACTCACCATTCATTGGTGCTACTTTCAAAAGACTTTATCACCCACTTAAAATTCTAAATCCTTTCTTCTACCGTCAATGTAACTTTCTGTCGGTCTTGTAGCAGCCTATTCTCGCTCTAATCATATCAACCGCCTCAACTATTCATTCAATGATTTTAGGACCCAAAATTCTGTTCTTCCTGACCTCATCCCAGTGAATAGGAGATCTGCATTTCCTACCATAAAAAGCTTCTTCATATGGGGCCATGCCTATAGTAGCCTGAAAACTATTGTTGCAAGCAAACTCCACTAACAGCAGATATGTCTTCCAACTACCGCAAGATCTAAAGCACATGCCCTCAACATATCTTCAAGGGTTTAAATGATTCTTTCTAGTTATCCATCCTTCTGTGGATGATAAGTAGTATTAAATTTCAGTTTCGTCCCATGGCTACTTGCAAACTATTCCAAAAATTTTGATGTGAACCTCGGGTCTCTATTATAAACAATGGTGACAGGAGCTCCATACAATTTGACCATCTCCTGTTGTATAATTAATTGCGCAAGCTGTTCCATATTGAAATTCAATTTGATTGGCAGAAAATGGGCTAACTTTGTCAAATGATCAGCCGCTACCCAAAAAGCATTGTAACCTCTTCCTGGTCTCGAAAAGTCAACCATAATGGTATCAGCAGCCCCGATGGCCTTTGATGTTCTGCCTTAAACTGCTTACAGACCATATATTTCTCTACGAATAGACTAATTCCTTTTTTCATGTTTCTCCACCAAAATGTAAAATATATCTCGAAGATCTCAATACATTTTTGTACCGCCCGGATGTGCAACATATGGGTTGAAGTGACCCTCTTTTAATATCTCATTTCTTATGCCCTCATCCTTAGGTACACAAAATCTTCCTTTAAAGGTTAGTGCTTTATCAAAAGATATTTCAAATCCTATATGTTTGTTTGTACCAATCTCAACCTTCATCTTCTGTAGAAATAGATCATTATCTTGTGTTTCCTTAATTTGATCTTGAAAAGTAGGTTGAATCATAAACGCTTTGATTCTTGCTATAGTCTAGGTCGGGGACATGATGACCTCTAATCTCAGTTTCTCAAAGTCCTTTATCAAGTGTTTCTGCACTGGGAGTAAAATTGCTAACTGCAATCTGATCTTCCTGCTTAAGGCAGCTACAACTACGTTAGTCTTACTTGGACAGTAAAGGATGGTACGGTCATAATCTTTTACTAACTCCAACCATGTCCTCTATATCATATTCAATTCCTTCTGCGTGAAGAAATATTTGAGATTTTTGTGGTCTGTAAAGATTTTACACTTTCCACCATAGAAATAATGACATCATATTTTTAAAGTGTGAACTACCGTCGCAAACTCCAAGTCATGCGTTCGATGGTTCTGTTCATATTGTTTCAACTATCTCAAGGCATAATCAACCACTTTTTCATGTTGATTCAAAACATAGCCCAAACCCTGTTTGGAAGCATCGCTATAAATTACCAATCCTTTTGAACCCTCAGGTATCGTCAATATAGGAGTTTAGACTAATCTCTACTTGAGTTCTTGAAATCATTTTTCACACTTTTCCGTCAATTGAAACTTCACACCCTTCTTAGACAACTGAGTCATCAACCCCATTATTTTTGTGAACCCTCAATAAATCTCGTGCAATAACCAGCCAACCCCAAAAAAAATGCAAAGTTTACCCACACTAATCGATCTAGGCCAATTTGTTATAGCTTCTACTTTAACTAGGTCTACCTTGAAACGCTGAGTGATAACCACATAAGCAAGAAAACAACTCGATCGAGCCAAAATTCGCACTTCTTAAATTTGGCATATAGTTTCTCTTTCCTCAAAGTTTCGAGTACTACTCGGAGTTGTTCTTCATGCTACTTCTTATCTTTGGAATACACAAGAATGTCATCAATGAACACTATGACGAAGTAGTCTAAGTACTGATGGAACACTTGGTTCATTAGGTCTATAAACACAGTTGGATCATTGATCAACCCAAAAGGCATGACAATAAATTCATAATGTCCATAATGAGTCCTGAAAGCAGTTTTCGGTATATCGCTTGCCAAGCCTTCAGCCGATGATATCCCGACCTCATGTCAATCTTTGAAAATGCCATTGTACCTTTTAGTTGGTCAAATAAATCTTCTATTCTTGGTAGAGGGTACCTACTTTTGATAGTCAAATAATACGCACCCTCATACTTCTGTCCTTCTCTTTCACAAAAGTACTGGAGTGCCCTGAGAAGATATACTCCTTCGAATGAAATTTTTTTCAGTAACTTTTCCAGCTGTAACTTCTATTCTTAAAGTACTTTTGGTGTCATAATGTATGGAGCCTTAGAAATTGGTGTTGCTCTCTGGGAACCAAATCAATTGTAAACATCACTTGTTTATCTTGTGGAATGCCTTGTAGATCTTTTGAGAACACGTATGCAAAGTCTCGTACGGTGTTAATATAATTAACAGTTGTCTTTGTATATTTAGAACTGATGATATTAACTAAGAATTTGTGGCATGACTCATTTCTTAGTATCTTCTATGCTTGTAAAGCTGATAAAATGCGAGGCGGGAACTTGAACTTTGTTCCAAAGAAACGAAACTCTTCCTCTCTCGGTCTATGAAATAATATTTCTTTCTCATGACATCTAATAGTTGCAGGATTGTCTCCAAGCTAGTCCATACCTAGAACAACATTGAAATCTTTCATTTGTAAAAGTTTATTAAGTCTACCAGCATTATCCTTCCGTTAATCTCCAATTTCACAGCCTAAACATTTGATTTCTACTAAGAGTTCTTCCTGAAGAGATGCTAAATGACAAATTTCACATGGAAATAAAACTTAAATAACGCTAAAAAAATAAAGATCCTTAGTCAAGTTACATTGGATTGTTTTTATTGAATTTCATAATTTCCGGCATCAGATTGTAACTCATCGTCCGTAAACCAACGACCCGTTCTAATCTGTGAGGAGTAGGAAAAATGGTGAATACATGAGAATACTTAGTAGGACATGAAAAAATCATGGTGCAATCCCGAATAAAAATATTTAAATACATGTGTCAAATTATCATACCGTTATCATATCTTTAGAAATTGGTAAGAGCTCAATAAACATCATATCTTTGGTACCAGATGCCCATAACATACATATCGTATCATATCTTTAAACTTTCATAATAGTTCAACAACATGAATTAAACAATTTAAACGGAATAAAAGCTACGGCATCTCGCTATCCTACATTGTTGGATCAATTAAATTTGAAAGGCAAAAACCAAATTCAAGTTCCAAATCTCTATTTTTCTACTTATTTGGCGCGTGTACATATCTATATACTATTGTACACATAATAAACCTCTTATATTGTATTTAAGTTGAAAGGAAAAATAGAATTTTGATAGATTCAAAAGTGTACAAAGTAACGTGTTTTACAATATCAAAAAAATACTACAATCATTATCCCAAGTAAAAATAATATTTTATCACCAACAACCCAACACATGGCAACTAATCATATCTCAACTCTTAGCAAAAAAAAAATAATAATAAAAAATAAATAAAACAAACTACTACTCAAAACTACATTTTTTTCCATTTGAATTAGGCCTTACTTCCAATTTAATTATAATATATGTATTTTTTTTATTCTTTTACATACCAAATGTATTAGCTTCTATAAACTATAATATCTCTGTTCTAACTTATCCGATTAAACTTTTTCTCGAGCCTAATATACATGAATAATTATGAGCTATCCAACGAGCCCCATATTGATATACTTATCTTCACCCTATCGAAACCTAAATATTTGGCCTAAATAAAATTGTATTAATACTTATATCATTCTAATCCCCCAACTTTTCTAATTTAAAATATAGTATATAAAATAATTAATTCTAGTATGTGAAATTTTTCTGGACTTTACACCCTAAGTCATGGTTATTCTCTTTCATGACCCTCTAGAGAAGACCAATTTCTGGACTCAAGACACCTATGAAAAATCACAAAAGAGCTACAGTCAAAATATGATGACAACAGCACAAGCTACAAATTATCCCCAAGAGTATGATGTGAACAGTGTGACTTGGGCAAAAGAAAATCTTGCTAACCTCAATAAAACTCCAATATATCTCGATCAAACAACAAGAGTTTTATTTATTTATTTATATATATATTTTTCTGGGACTCCATGTATAATCAAAATCAACTTGATCTACCTAACGAGCAAGGAACACTGAATCTCTTAAAATCTGATCATCTAAAATAATATCAATTTTATCTTTGTGTACTGTGATGGGTAATCTTGGAGTAAATGTAGCAAAATATTCAGTGTGGGAGCTCCCACATGAGGATAGAAAAGGCTCACCTAATGGGTTAAAATAGTCTTTGTAAGCAACGAGTACCTTAATAGTTCATATAGAATGGTGGCCAAAATGTATAAAATCTAAATTATGTAAACAAAAGAGATTTTAATTTTATTCATACTAAATTAATCTAAAAAAGTAAATAAAAAAAGTTTAGCTTTTATCAAATTGTGAATAATTGTATATGATTCTTAATCCGCCTATTTCTATCTATTTCAGTTCTTGATTTGTAATCTAGTTCCATTATGTGTTCTTACAATCAATAAAGTTAAAGCATCTAACTTTTCTTTTTCAAGACAAATTAATTCTATCATAACCACAACCAAAATCTATTCATTAACACTATAACAAGTAGCTAATTATCTAATTGGTGTCCAATCAATTAAGTAATGCAACGGGTATGTAAAATTAATGAAGAAACGTAAGAATTAAACTAAACTAATAATCTTGAGTTTAAAACAAATAAAAATACAGTTCATCTTTTCTAATACAAAAAACGGATCTAGTACGTGGTTTAAACTAAATTACAAGAAGAGCAATAAAAAAAATCACCTAGATCATAAAAGAAAGCAAAATATGTTGATATTTAAGTCCAAGGTTGAAATCTTAAAATTTTTTATTTTTTTATGTAGTTAGCTTCAATTCCTTGCTATGGCTTAATCCTTTTTCTCAAAAGTGATGAATTGTTGACCTCTTGCTATCGATGAATTTGATGATATTATTATGTATGAGCAAAGGAGAACTTTTTCAATGTGTAGCCCTTGTTTTTGTATTTATAAGAGTAGAAAATAGGTTAAAATAGCTTCCAATTTGGGTTTGAAAGGAAACTGCTGATTCATATGCAAAAATACCCATGCGTGCATATAGGCATAACTCTCATACATGCACTATTAAGCCAAATGGCTCTTGGGTTGGTGAAAACAATATATCGTGTGCGCACCGGTTTGAATCCCAGCTTCCTTGAGCAGCCTTAGGTATTTTGATTATAACATTTTTTTCCTAATATCCAATTGAGGTGACTCAAAATAAGTTGGAAAGATAATTCCAAGAGCTACAATTCATTTAGAATCATGATTTCTCCAATTTGAAAGTTTTCTATCCTAAAAATGAGTCTCGAGTTAAGGCTAAAAATTAGGAACATACTTTTTCGACTGAAAAATTGATTTATGATAATATTTCAGTTATATTCACTACTTTGACTTCAAACTATATCCAATTGATCATATGTAACATTCAATCATCATCTCATAATCCAAATCAAATATTGGATATCTACACTTTGCTCCTCGAATTTTGAATTTCTTTCGTTTTTTCCTGTTTTTTATTCATTTCTTCCAATTCCACCAATTTGCCTCGAGTTTGACCTAATAAACAAAATTAACATCTAGTTAAGTTATGAATCATTAAAATCTACTACAATCAATTCTCATTTAACGGATTACATAGATGCATACACTTGTTGTTTATTTATATCTTAGCACATCATTTAGCTAGGTAATATATTGCATGCAGCTGCATAGTAGTCATCTTGTCACTTCTAATTCCAACACCTTAACCGTGGACCCCTTACAATTTGATGTATGCACTTGATAAATAGTGGCTATCCAAATCAAGTAGCTGTTACTTTTGAAGAAAGTTGAGCCTATTTGCCAGATTGAACAATTTTAAGCAAACCCTTAGTTCAACTAATGTTCATAATTCTAAAAATGTCCCATAATAGATAATGTAGTCGTCGACAAGGTGATAGAAATTTTTTTTGAAATGATTGTAGGGATCGGGATTTTAATTTAGGACGAGACTATGATCATCATGGTACTCATTCACTTCCTCGCCCTAAAGATTACTTTCTTTAGATACAATTAATGAAATGAACTTTTGATGGTTGCTTAGACTAGCATTTTTACTCAATGGAATGTGCTTACAAAGAAAAATTGGCTAGAGACCGAGAATTTGAGGAATTTCGAATGAAATGTAATGTCCTTGAGGATGAGGCACATACTTTGAGTAGATTTAATTAAGGCCTAAAAGATGATATTAGGCATGAGCTTTTTCTTTGGGGTGTCACTACTTTTGATCGAGCTTACTCTTTAGCCCGAAGTTTTGAGTTTCTTATTAGGACTCCATATGAAAAATACGCATTAACAATCGTCCTTCCATCTTATCAACTCTACCTCATCCCGTTACATCCCTTATAGGACCTTTCTAGTCTAATGTTTATCTTATTGAGAAAATAAAAGTAAAGGTCATTTCAAGAACTTCTTCTCCATATGGAAGGCGTACTAACAATCATCCATCTTTCTCATTAGCACCACCTCCTCTTGTTAAGTCCATTATAGGACCTCTCTTGTCTATTGCTCTTCCTATGTGGGAAAATGAGGGTAAAGTTCCTGAAATTCAAATATTTTTTCTCACTTGTAGTGCTTTAACTATAAAGCTTTGGCTATATCTCTTTCAGTTGATGATTAGCATATGCGATCCTATACGTTTGCGGGTTTCACAGGAGCAAAATGTAAGCAACAAAAATTAGCAACCTAAGCATTTAAATTAAAATTTATTGACTAAGTAAAACCAAATACGTTTAATATATGTAAAATAATAATGCAAGGGTTAAATACTAGTCAAAACCTTAATCACGTAAAATACATGGGTAAAAAGTAGGAATTTAACCAAGTCTTGGATTCGGTCATGTGATTTTAGGTAAAAATAGAATAGCAGTAGCAGATAGAATTAATCGATGTAATTTCAAAATTACATATTATAAACCAAAGATATTTAAAATAGTAACTCCTATTTTTGTTCATTGAAGTAGTTGTGTCAATCAACCAAAATAAAAAGGTAACTGCAAATAGTGTTGAAAATTTTTCTTTTTTTTTTCTCACTTTTCTCTTTTCTCTTCTTTTTTTAACCACTAATCAAATATAAATTCTTATGTAAACAAGTACACAAAATACTAAATATCCAAATTATGCACCCACAATAAAAATAGGGCCTGAATGAGGACCAACATGAGAAAAGCAGAAAGGGAAATTTTGGCCAAAAAGGACCCAAATTGTTTCAATAAATTCTATGGCAATGATTTTGGAAGTTGAAGTGTCCATGGCTTTGGGTTTTCACAAAAAAATTGGGCAGTCTTCACGATTGTGGAAGTGGTCAATGTTGTTGATATTGGCAATGAAGATGTGTGGTTGCGACGATCAGCGAGGGTGGTACTGTAGAAGAAGCTATTAAGTTTGACTAGTGTGCGTCTTGAGGTGGCTAGTGTGGGATAGAAGACGATGCAATGGTTTTTGGTCTAGTTAGGGTTTTCTTTGAATGAGCCCGTTTGTTTTGGACGTGGACTACTTTTGTGTTTTGGATTTAGGTCTGGTTCTGTTTGGTTGTGTAAGTTATGGTAAGATTGAGATCAATTTGGTCTGGGTCATAAGTATGTGTAGGTTGGGCTTATGGACTGTTGGATTGCGGGTTGGTATTGCTAGGTAAGTTATCCTTCTTTTCTTTCATGGTAGTTCTTTGAATCCAATTTTTAGTAATAAGCATACCATGAGGGAAACAGCAGCAGAGATCAACATCTAGAAGTATTTTCAAGTTTACCTCTGATACCACTTTGATGTAGGATCAATGGGATGAATTCTTTGATAGAAGATTTAGAAGAGAAAAGAAAGTGAGAATAGAAGAAGCCATTAGTGAAGTTTCATTGTAAAAATCATTTAAAGAACAGTGATTGATGCTGAGAGTGGAATCTGGGTTTGATATAATGCAGGTATGGGACGTTATATCCAATGAAGAAGCCGTGCAAATTGTGTCATCAACTCCAGACAGGGTGAAATCAGGTAGGCGTCTAGTAGACTGTGCCGTCCATGCATGGAAGAAGAAGAGAGAGGGAATAGCAATGGATGATATATCAGTAATTGTACTCTACTTTCATTCTTCTTCTTCTTCTTCATGTGATCAACTTCGTTTTGCAGTATCTTCACCAAAGTAATTCTATCAAAGTGTAGTTAAAAAATCACTCTTGCAACAAAGGAAGAAACCTGGAGAGAAAGGGGGAGAAACAAGAGAAGAAACAGAAATTCAAGGGAGGATAATGATAAAAAAAACTCAAGCAACAAGCAAAGCAATATATATATATATAAACCTCAAAATTATAAGAGGTTTGGGCCATCCCAATAATACATGCCCAATAGCAAAAGTAAAATAAAAGTCCAATAACTAGAAATTACACTTAAACTTGTTTTTTAACTTTACAATTCAAAAATCAAGTTTAAAAGTCTCAAATTCAGAAATTAGGCAATAATTTAAAATTTTAATATTAATAAAATTATAATTTATCTACAAATCAGCCTCAACCTCACCTCTACCAATCCCATTCAGCCCCACTTTACCTAATCACTCAACATTTCCCATTTTCTCCATTCTTTCTCTCTCCTCCATCCTCTCAACTGACACGCTAAAAGACAACCATCATCAGAAGATTGCCTTCGTAATACCACCTCCGAATGCTGCTTTAAGGGATACGGGCGACAGTTGCATCTTCGTCATTGCGCAAGGTCTGTGGAGCGAAACCACACGCAATGATGATGATGATATTGCTACACTGTGGCTATGAAATTTTTAGTATGATTTTTTTTGTGGTTAATGAAGTTTTATGGGAGTTTTGTGATCGATAAAGTTCTATAGCTTAGTCAGAGTTATATTAGTGGTGATAGTTATGTTGGTATGTAGGTTGGTGCTTTTCTTTACTTCTTAGGTTGATGCTATAGGTGGTGGTGGTTCTCATGGTTGTGTTAAGCTGGTGTTGACAGTGAGGTATTTCGTTGGTCCTTTGGCAGTGATAATGTTGGTGGTCATGGTGCAGGTGTTGTGGCGATGAGGTTGAGTTAGATTGGATTGTGGTTGTATAAAGAAGATTTGTGACCAATTATTTAAGTGATTCTAATCAATAAAATGGTTAATTTGTGACCAATAAATATTACCTAACCTTATAGGTAGTTTGTGACTGATAAATAATACGTGATAGGGGGTTTTCCTTATTCTAATCGATAAAATGGTTAATTCAGGTGCTATAATTCAATGTCCATAGGTCACAGATCGAATAGAACTGCAGATCACTGATTTCAATTGACCAGTCACGGATTACAGTTCACAAGTTACTATTCACAGGTTGTCACCATTTATATGTTACTAGTTATATCGTATAGGTCATCGATCAATGTCAATAGATCCCAAATCAATTTTAACTAGTTATGAATTAGATGTCACATATCTTTGTGCAATGATAACAAGTCTCAGTTCAAGTTCACAGGTCAAATGTCATTTTGCATAGGTTGATCAATATCCATGGGTCACAAATTCAAGAAAAATGTTATCACAGTTGTCAATGTTTAAAGATCATATAATCCAAGAGAATTGTTCACGGGGCATTGGATCAACATCACAGGTTGTTACTTGTTTAAATCACATTACGAAAAAGTTATTAATTTACACTGAATGTGATGATAAATCAAACATTTTAATCAAATTTACACTCCATCGACGAACCAGTTCTCTACAGCAGTTTAAATCACACCATCAAAAATCTCATTCCTTCAGTCATTCTAAAGCTAGTCGATTGTCCAAATTGAAGCTCAATTGCACAATCTATTGATGCTAGTCAATGTTTTGCTAAATTAAAAATACAAACAACCCGCTACCATTGAGATGTTATACTCATGGATCCTGAATGGGGCGCCATTAGCTAGATTTATACTATCATTGTGGTGTGAGAGGGGATGACAACAGGTGGATGTCGGTTATTATGATGGATATTTATTAGATGTATAATATATTATTAGATACAATATATATTATTTATCATTTGAGTTTTGAACTTTTAAATATTTTCTTTTAAAATTGAATTGAGATATAGTTAAGGCCTGATTTATGAGCTCTGCACGATCCGATTTAAAATTTTCATGGACCGATTGGCATTTTTCTGAATGATCCATGCCCTTTAAAATATAGGTGTTAAATCACTAAAGTATACCTATGACAAGTAGGAAATTAGTCAAAACTGAAATCAACTGCCAAGAAAGCACACTGACCTAGAAGAAATTGCGATCATAATATATGATAGCATGTCTAATTTATATATGATAAATACTTAAACTCATTTGATTATGAAGCATATTTGGTATGCAAATCATATGTATGATGTAAATTGATCAAGTCCCATTTTACTAGAAAATGGAAAAATAATCTATAATCCATAATCATCTTGTAACTCAAATGTAAGGGAGGCTATGTTAATCACAGCCAAAGGTGGTCTTTCTTATTACATCATATTTATAGATAGCCATGATATTCACAGTTATGTATGTGATGAAATTAAAATGTGAAATTTATCGAAAGTTCAAATAATTAAGAAATGAATAGAAGGCTAAAATAAGAATAAATTCTAATACATAGATAGGATGAAACTGGAGAATGTTTTGTAAGTGGTGATTTTTAATATGTTATGATAACTTGATTTTCTTGCTAGAACTTCATCACATACACCGCAACACAATGATGTATCTAAATGGAGAAATTGCAAATGATGCAATCAATGATGACGCCATATTGTAGAATTCATAAAATTGTTTTGCAGCTATGCACTGTATATAGTGTGCTACACACTAAACTATATCCCTATATGAATCGGTTCATGAAACTCCATATGAGATATGGATACAAAGAGCACATTCTTTCTCTTTTAAGATTTGAGCTTGTGATGCTTACTAGAAACGTGCTAATTCGGATAATAGTTGTAGGGTATCGAAAAGGAGGTTGATATTATTTATACAATTCCATTGAGATATAGTCTTTCTCTAATAATGTCTTTTTCTTGGAGAATGGTTTATTCTAGGATAAGATAGTGGGAGTTAAAAAGAACATGAAGGAGTCTATGGTTCCACATATATAATGAAACATTAGATGAGTCCAGCTTGAGCTTGCTATGGTTTGGCACAAATCAATGCTAGACATGCACCTATTGAGAGCTTAATATCTTTTGAGGATGCAGTAGCTGCTTTGCGTAGATATAGGATCATGTTGTTCTCCTCAGATATACAACTCTTTATTATTAATAAGATAGTGTTAATCAAGGATTATGAGCCTAACAACATAGAAGCGAAGTCAAATGTTAACGTAAAGTGATGAAAAAAGCCATGGTTTCCAAAATAAACTCGACTCTTTAATATATACAAAGTTCCACTTTGATTGATTCACCAACAAGATGGGTCAATGTCTAGGTTAGTGTTCATACTCACAAAAGGGAGACTCATAGCAAAATGGTTACAAATAAAGAGAACGAGTTGACTTTGACAGTAATTATGTTTAGATTTTGGTTTTTATAGAAGAAACCATGGATTTGGCATACAATCTATAAAATTCCATTTATGGAATGAAGTAAGCTTCTGAGAGTTGAAACATGCATTTTAATAAGATGTTGAACCATGTGTATATATAAGATTAGTGGGAGTGTGTTTGTGAGTGACATATTCTTGATCAAAAATTACATTTCCATGCTACAATTAGTTAAAGTAAGATATCTAATGTTTGTCCACGATGGACATGAGAAAGATAATGTGTATTCTAGGAACCAAGCTATATAGAGATTGATCTAGGAGAATTTATTTGATTATCCCTATTGAAGTACGTAGATGAGATGCTAATGAAGTTTGGCATGGAAGAATGCAAGATAGGATTCGGTCCAAGGTCATGGAATTTATCTCTCATAGACATGTGTCTAGAAGCAAATAAAGTGTGTACGTATATGAATGCAACATTATGTACAAAACTTGATATTCAAATTGTTGCGAATAGGTTCCAAAAGAAACAAAGTTGAAAAGTTTGAGTCACACTCAAGAACATTCTTAAGCATTTAAGGACAATTTATTCTTGGTATGTGAAGGCAGTGAACTTGAAATATTTGGGTATAGCAGTACCATATTGATACTCAAATAAAGATGATAGTAAATTTTCAATCTGATCATATGTTCAATCTCAATAGTGTTGGGGGTCATTGGAAAGGTTCCAAACAGGATAGCTGCTGACTCTACAATTAAAGCCACTTAAGTAGATGATTTGGGAGAGATCTGGATCAAGTTCATTGGTGAATTATGAGTTGTTCTTAATATCGTAGTTCTAGCAATGATGTGTTGTGATAACAAGGGAGCTATCGCACATGCAAAGAAACTCATTGACGATATGAGTATGCATTGAGGTGCTACCATCTCATTCAAGAGATTGTAGAAAAGGTCTAATGTATGCCTACTAACTTTGAGAATTTTGAAAAAATTAGAGAAGTAGCATTGATCCTAGGAACTCAAATTTAGAGAATAGTTCGAGATAATGATTGTCTTTGTCCTAATCTTCGATATCACAGATCTATTTGTAAAGTAGATCCAATAGAAACATGATTTTTATGTATATTTATGAGGTATTGGATATATGAGAAGTTAAATTGACATAATGGAAGTGGGAGAACGTTAATGCTAGCCTTAGGAGCTGTTGAGATGGCATAACAACTTTATTATTAATTCACTTATTCAATAGAGTTGAAAGATTAAGTTTTAATAACATGATTGGTGCGAGGTGTTGTTATTGAAAGATAGAAGTTATAAGTAACTTAATCTTAAATTATGAGTCGTTAGTGATTTCAAGACACAGATATCGTAATTAGAATAGACTAGAATTTATTTCATTTCTTTCTTATAAATAAAGTAGCTGATAATGCAAGCTAAAAGATAGAGAAACCCTAAATGTATACGTGGATGAATTGTTAGAAGAACAATAATTGGATGACCTGCAACTAGATTCCACATGAATTACTAAGTGTTAGTGGAAAATCTCTAAATGTTAAGTAGTGGATTTTGTCCTTTTTGACTTGAGATCTCATAGAAACTTATTTGAGTGTATGAGTATGTTGAGATTCATATGAAGATTAATGTATAGCCGACACTGAATCACTTTAGATAGTGAGTATAACATGTATTTCGTTAGCCTATATTGATAAACAAATTCCTTGGCCATGGTTGATTTATGAAATGAAATGGTTTTATGCATAACTCATTCATATTGACGTAAGTCACGAATATTATGCATTAAATTGAGACCAGTGTTCTAAAAAGGGTAATGCATATCGTTGCGTAGACACCAAACTATGGGTTAGGTGAGCTTATGCGCAGTATATGCGTAAAAAGCGTAAAAAGACATTTACTTATTTTTATATTATTTTAATTTTTAATCAAACAAAAAATTATTTAATAATTAAAAATAATACCTACCAAACATCTAAAACAAATTACTTTCCGCATTTTTTCAAAGTTTTCAAAAGAAAAAAAATGAAGAAGAAGAAGATAACTTGTAAATGTAAATGCCAAATAGTAAATAAATAGGAATTTTTGAAAGTTTTCCTTTGTTCAAGACTTCAAAAGACTATTTTGAATCTAAGGCATCTGAATTGAAGAAATTAGCTTTTAAATTTTAACTTAAAAGAATTGTATAAAAATAAAAAATTAAAATTAAAAGCTAACTAAGGCGATTGTTGACTGCTAAGTAAGGCACCAAGCCACTTTGGCTTGGTGTTTGCGCCATGCATCACGCATCGGCTTGCCTTTTAGAACACTAATTGAGATCAACACTTAACAATATCATGTAATCAATTGGGGCTTATATTGATGAAGAAATTATACTTTTATTACCTCGCAGAGTAGTTTTGTCACAACAAGTGACATTTCTCATCCATGGATTGCCTTGAAATATTACTAGATATCAATTTTGAATGTCAATGTTAATTAATTAAATGGGGGATTGGTCATATGTTAGAAAGAAAAATTATTTTATCTTATTCTAATCAAATCAAGTTCATCGGTCGCAAATAAAAAAAAATTATATGTCACAATTTATTTTTTTAAGTCACATATCATTTATTGATCACAAGATAATGATGACATATTATTTGTTGATCACAAAATATCCAATTTATTGATTACAATCTCAATATATTATTTATTAGTTACAAATTAATCAATTTATCTCTTACAATCAACCAAATAATTGGTCACAACACATCCAGGCCCACGCCATCCCACTGATAACCACTAACACAGTCAGTACCATCGTTGTCAGCACCTTACCACCAACATCACCTCACTGTCAGCACTACTACTATCACTGCAAGCACCACCACCACCACCACCATTGCCCCTACCTACCGCACCACCACCAAATACATCACTACTACACCTTACCCCCACAACCTCCAGAGATCTTTCCTTACAACTCTAATCCACCACCACCGTTTGCTCACCATCTCATACAACACTATCACACCACAACTGCCATCACCGCCAACGAAATCCCCGAACCTGCAACAACACACCAACTCCCATAAACCCGCAACAATCACCAACAACAACACACCAAAACTCTCAAACCCACAACAATCACTAACATACCTCGACTATGTACATCAGCACAGCTTGCGAGTGCACAGCAACGAGGTGCTGCGCATAGTGACTGTCACTGGTCTGGTGCAACGACTATTGCATTTGGAGAATAGAGAATAGAAAGAGAGAGAGAGCAGATACGGTGGTAGCAAGCGATGGCCATGTTGTCGAAGAGGCAGTGGGAAATGAAGAGGGTAAAGAGAGATTTGTGAAAATGAATTAGGGTTTGTTGAGTAAGTAAAGTGGATGTGAGAGATTAATTATATTTAGCCCCCGTTTGGCCCCCATATTTGGTAATGAAAATGGGGGAAATAGTGTTTTGTTGAAAAAATGAGTGGTTGAAAAAGAAGGAAAAAATTTCGATTTACGTGTAATATTATTTTATAGAAAATTGTGTGGTTGAAAATAGAAGAGAGAAAAATAGAATGTAATGGAATGTAATTTAATGAGGATCAAACAGGGGCTTAATAATATTATTAGTATTAAAATATTGAATTATGATTTGAATTAATATTTGATTTTTGTATAAATAAAATGTAAATCTGGTTTTTGAAGTTAGTTTCTAAAAAAAATCGGGTTCTATGTAATTTTGTAATTATACTCTTGCTAGTACAAGAGAAAGATAGAACCTTAAACCTAGTCCCTAAAAAGTTAGGGTCACCTATCGTTGTCGCCTGATCATCAATGTGCTGGTTAGGATTTTAATTTGTCTTTCTTTGTGGATTTCTATTAGAGACTGATTATATAGACAAATGTAGAATAGTGAGATCGAGGTAGATCAGATTTAGAATCATTACAATGTCCAGATATCACCAAAGGTATACCTTGTCTTATGGATTCTATATAAGCACGAATGTGATTTGACTTTTGGATATTAAAACTTGTTTAATTTTTACGACACATGTTTAAGTTCTGGTTTCAGAGACTAGGTGTTCGGATAAAATTATAATAACTTTTTGGGACGAATAATATTGAGTCCTGTAAAATGTGTAATTAATAAATGAGTAGGTATAAATATGTAGTTGAATTTAGATTTGACTTTGACTAGATAATAATTATTTTTTGTAACTTTTAGTGTTTGACAAATAGGAACAAACTAGAAATTTTAGTGGTGTAATTACATATGTCAACGAGCCGAGCTAAAACTTGAGGCTTGGGCTCGACTCGAGTAAAATGATGCGCGCTTTTTTCTGGCTCGAGTCAAGCCGAGCTTTTGCTTGGCCAAAAAATTTAGGCTTGACTCCAACTTTTGACTCAGGCCTTACAAAGACAAGCCAAGTTGAGTTATTTTTTTCTCATAGCTATCGATTTCTTACCGCAAAAGATTTGCTTTGAGGCAGCTATGCAAATTTGCTGCCTTAAGGATTTTTTAAGCAAAAAGCCTCTCGAGAAATCTCTTTATTAATTTATAATAAAAAGCCTTGTTTTACAATGTTAATGAACATATTTCTACTAAACTCATGAAACCCTAGTTGACACGAGAATAAAGTCTAAAGATTACAAAAGATATCATAAAAAAGTTTTAACTTAATTAGAAGATTAAGCGAAATTGGAAAATTTGCTTCTCAAAAGATTTGGATGATAAACTAGTCCAAAAACAACTTTTAAAAATTTTGCAGGACTTTTATAGATCAAAAACTCAAAAACAATGAAAGACAAGAAGAACACAAAGAACAATGAAAACAGAAAACAAAGACTCAACAAAAGTAAAAAGGACATAACCTTGATTTTGGAGCCTAAGATTTGCGTAGTAACGGAGACTACAAAACCTACAAAAGATTGTCGAACCCAAGAAAGTCAAAATTAATCCCAGTTTTTGGACTTAAACCAAGAACAATGAATCAAGCAACCCCTCAATACAAGATGTGAAGGACCTCTTGATTACACAATTTGTAATTAGCACCCAGTGTTGAGCGCCACAAGATATTCACCTTGATAAATTCAAATTTGTTCCAAGAAGAACAAAGATTGGAAAGCAAGAATTTGCCTCTCTTCTATTTCTCAAAATATAATGTCAAAGTTGTACAATGGAAGAATGAAAAACATACTTATACGAGCCCTAGAAATCTAGTAAAAAGGGAAAATATTAATCAAGGATTACAAGATTTTGACCAAAAATAGAATTCTAACAAAATAAGGAAATTCGCAAAAAGGAAAATTTTTGTCCCGAAAAAACCATGCAATCGCATGGTGTTTTCTTGTGCGGTAGCACAAGTCATTTCTCTAGCCAGTATTGGGTATACCACCATGCAACCGCATGGTGAGTTTCACTGTGAGGTCGCACAGTTCTCCAAAATGGCTCTGACTTTGGCCGCCTTTATCACATTGATCCAAGCTGTTTTGGCTCTTAACCCCAACATGGAACTTGCCCCATTTTGCGCCACGATCAATGCTTCACCAATTGTTGATTGAAAAAGTACTCCCATCATCTAATTTACCCACTTTGCCCTCGAACGCGTCATCAGTCCACCTTTGAGAATCAAGAAGTCTCATCCTGAGCTCATCTTTGTTGGGCTTGATTTTTGGATCACATTATCATAGATCATATGTCACAGGTCTTAGTGCACTGATAAAAGGTTACTGATTCAGAAAGTGATGATGTGTAAAAATTTTATTTGTGACCGAAGAATAAGTCCTAATATAATTGATGATCTATAAAATTTATAATATACGACTGTAATATTATTCTTCCCACAATTATTTACATCTAAATATAGGTAGTTATGTGAATTTTCCACAATTTATTTAGTTTGCTCATTTTTTTGGTGAAATTTTCTTCTACACATTTGAGGTTTTGTCATTAAGCAAGCAGGTACAAGGTTTGATCCTATTATAGACAATCTTGTAAAATATTTCCTGCCAGTCAAGGGTCACATGTCATTCGTAACAGGTTATATGTCACATATCACATGTCACATTCTACATTGATTACCTGTCACAACTAGACAAATATTTGATCACAACTCTATAGTCACTAGTCACAAGTCACAAGGTCACGAGTTACAACTAGACATATTATCTAGTTATAGCTCATAGATCACTGGTCACTTGTTACATTCTGCATTGATAACAAGTCACAACTATACATATATTTGTTTACATCTTCCAAGTCATAGATTATAGATCACATTTCACCTCTGATTAAATTTTGCAACATAAAATTTAATTAAACAAATCATAGTCACAATAACACATAATTTGGGACCATGGTCACAAGTTAGTTACAAACCACATAAGGTCACTAATAATGTCAAAGACATAATTATACGTCACTTTTACAAATTTAGTTATAATTTAAACATTTTTATAGGTAACAAATTATTAATTGGGCACAAATTAAAAAATGAATTGGTAACAATCATATATTTAGTCACAAATCACATATTTAACAGATCACAAAATAAATTATCCAAATAACTAGTGACATAGACTATTCACCTCAGCTCACCCCTACTCCACCATCGTTGACACCACCACCACCATCTCACAATTAAATTAATTAATTAACAATATAATCAAATAAATAATTTAATTTTAATATAACCACCAAAAGAAGCATGAAATACCGAACTTGCCTCCTTCTTCTGAAGCTTGTCCTTTCCACATATGCACAATTCAATAGGATTTTTTTTTTTTTTGTTCCTAGTTTTCAATGAGCATGGCATGTGGGACCACGTAGTTCTACAATAGACACCATAAGTTGTACACTGAAATCACTCTCGCTGAATAAATTTCGATTTCGATCAAATAATTGTACAATACAATATTTATATACTGGCTTCTCTATGGATAATCTACCTAGGACTTCTCAACGAACCAGTCATTTCTGACATTTAGTTGCAAAGTCTTTCATGTTCATTGTTCCAAAAAAAATGAATGAACCAAAATTAAATTGACAATTTTAATACCTGAAGTCTAACTTGTCGCGGTTGGCTTGAATTGCTATGTTATGAGAAGAGTTGGCTCTTTCTCCGACATGGAAACCCTTTTCAAAATTTGTGAATTCATTCAACAATGGATGTGGTCCCTCTATTCGATGGTTAGAGAGAGATAGAAAATTGTTAGTGAGAGTGATTTTTTAAATTTTTTTATGACCTGAAATTTGAAAGAAATCATGAAGTTCGTCAATATTCAAATGGATCCTCAAAGTATAGTATATATGGATTTTTCCCTATATCAAATATAGAGTTAATGTCATTTGTGGCCATGTTTGTAGTTAAAGGTTCCAAATGTTTCTAGATAGTCACAGTTAGTGTAATTGTTAGTGTAACTACTCTTAAAGAAATTACTTTAATAACCATTTTGGAATTTTAACAAACTTCAGTGATTGTTATTGAAACTAATCCTCCATGAAATCATAAATGGTTATGCGCCCTACACCCATTATCATCAAAATTGACCACAATAAAATAGAAAAAATAAGTAGAAAAGAAGAAAAGAAAAAAATGAAGAAAAATGAAAAAGTAGATGATTTCAAATTAAATTCCATTCGATCTTTTAAGTTATAATTTAATACATCATTCAAGTTACTTTCTTATGTCCGAATTTCATGTGAAATTAAAGTAAACATAATATAACACCAAGTTATGAATTATTAACCATTTTGCAAGTCGAAGTATGTTACTTTAATGTTTAAGTTAAAATTTTCCATGGTTTATGTAATCGTCAAATCAAAGAATTTTCACCTATCAACGTTCTTTTACTTCTTTTCTTAGTCGCATTGTACTATTAATCACTTATTTGTTGAAACAGAGTATGGATGAGATGAGACGATGAGATGAGGCAATCTCTATTGTTGCTGATTATGAAACTGGAAGATACAAAACAATTGGATTTTGATACCCAATAGAGGAATTGACTCCAATTATGGTTTTTCTTCGTCAGATTGTGAGGAAAGAATTGTTTCATCACCACCCCAATTGCCACCACAGCTTCCAGGAGAACTTGGGCTGGAGTTACCAATACTAATAGTGATTGACAGGCCATTACTGTAAAATAGAAAGCTTTTACAAGAAGTTATAAAAGCAGTTCCACTACCACTTAATACCTATCAAATTCCATCGTCACCTATATATGTAGAATAAATCACAGGTATTGAATTGATATGTAGAGAAGTTGATGAATGTAATAAGTTTCTCATCTTGTTCCCAACTTGATTTCAAACCCTTAAATTATGTTTTTAACCTTTAACGTCCCAAGTTTATTTTGTGTCTCTCAATGTGTAGAACTCTTCTCAAGAGCCTCTCATCTTGTATTTATATTTTTTCCCAAATTCAGAGTTATCATGGGCTTTAAAAGAGCCAAAATCATGCCCTAATCTTCATCAGGCTATTTAGTGGTGCCGCAATGCCATGTCAATATATGTGTGGTGCTTCGACGCTATGATGGTGGCATCGTTGCACCACCTCTTGGGAAAAATTTGAAACAATGTAATTTAGAATTTCTATCATGACTTTCTCTCCCAATATCTGATTGGGGCAAATTAAATTGGGTTGTAAAGATAACTCAAATGACTACAATTTTACTAGGTGTAGAATTTTTCCCATTTGAACATTTACTAGGTCAAAAATTGTTCTCAATTTCTTGCTAAAATTTGTAGGATTGTGCTTGGTGTATGTAATTTGAGTACATAGGGGTGTCCACACCACTCATATGGGGTGAGACCTATAGAGGGTAGGCCCCACCCCACGTGAGGGATGTGGACACCCCTATATACATAATTTATGTACACCATAACTTATCCAAATTTGAAACATCCTTATGTGGTTGAAAATTGATTTGTGAAAATATTTTTGTCATATTTAACTCCTTTTGACTTCTAATTGTATCCAGTTGACCCCTATTATTCTCAAATCTTCATCATAAGATCTGACACAACTTTTGAGTATTTGTACTTTAGTCCCCAAACTTCTTTTCTTTCAATTTCAATTCCACTCAAACAAAACCATAATCTAACTTAACAACAAATCTTCATCATAAGGTCTGACACAACTTTTGAGTATTTGTACTTTAGTCCCCAAACTTCTTTTCTTTCAATTTCATTTCCACTCGAACAAAACCATAATTTAACTTAACAAATACACAAACATGCAAAATGTTTTGGTTAGATAAAATGCCATTTTGTCTTAGGATCGGCATCACTGTATTAAATCTATAAACAGTTTCAAGGTCGAGTTGCCAAAATGAATAATTGGTGTGTGTGTGTGTGTGTGAAGAACCAAGTAAATCACCATAAATTCACGAGTTGTTTCAATTTTCAACCCCTCAATGGTCAAAATTTTAATTTTTAACCACTAGTAAGATTCACATACCCTCAGACTTGTTATTTTTTAAACTCTTTTTCCCAGCTTGTGATTAGTTTGAGTTTTTGGAAATCAAAGGGAACATAGTGCTTACTCTCTTTGAACCTTGGTTCATAAGCAACCAAGTCACCAACAATAGAAAGAGAGTGAAAATCAATCGGATCAAGAAAGATCAAGTCACTATGTCTTGGTGGTCATGATAGCGGCTCCTTCTGATCCTAGAAAACGTGTGAAAAGAATTGGAGTTAAGAAGACTAATTCGAAGAATCCTAAAAAGGGTATACATGATTGACAAAAAAATGATTTGTTCTTTTCTATAGCTGAAATGAAACCTTCTTTTGAGAGTGAGGACAAGTCCTTAATTTCCCTTCCCATCAAGTAAGTCAATTTGTGCTTCCTTTGTTTATGTAGGAAAGCATGAACTCCAGTTAGTCTAATGCGTAGAATCAGCTTATGAGAATCTTCATCCGAAAATGGAATATGGAAGAGAAAGAAAATGAGAGATTCTTCGTCCTAATCTTTTCAATGTTGTTGACAGAGAGTGTTTGAGGTTTCAATATCATTGTAAGAATGAATTGCCTTCTTTGTAAAAGCCTAAATCTTGATATTCTGAAATTTCCAATCCCTGTGAGGGAATTCTGCACTTTAAGTTTTGTAAGATCCTAGTGATAAGCTAGGATTCAAGAATAGTCTCCATCAACTCAGCCAAGAAAGCGTGTTGTTTTGAGTAGTCATTTAGGTGGTAACAGAAGCCAAGTGAGGAGAATGACTGAGAAAGGGCCCTATCTTATTCTATTTCTTTCCTAACTAAGGTTAGACAGGCACGGCTAACTCCAAAATGTCCTAATTACTAAAGTCGAACTGATTGTAGTAGCACATCAACAAGTGCCTTAGGACTACATTGAACTTGACTAGGCATAGGCATACCACCGATTCTTTCAACCTAGAACCTGTACTAGATTGTAAGCTATCAAGGCAGTTAGCTAGAGCTAAAACTAGCTCAAGGGGTCTATGTTTCATTTTGTTTCATTGATTCGTAAATCGGGTGCTTTCACTTCATACGTGGGATTAGGGAAAACCTGAGATTTGTTTGTTGGGCTTTGCTCCCATTCCAAAGTTTTCGAATTCACTTTAGAAATTGAGCAAGTGTAAAAAATCTAGAGTGATCTGAGTTGCACGGCATTCGGGTTAAGTCTACTAGAATAACATCCCGTAGCCTAGTTGAGGTGAAACCCTCTTTTACAAGATTACTGACTATAAAACTAATGACTCACTTTCTTTTTGAATCTACTCTCTCTATTCAATCTTGGCTTGACCACTCCCTCGAAAGAAAACAAAACGGTGAAGGAACGACTTCTCTCTCGTGCTATGGCTTTGCTTCCTTCACTTGTCCTTGCTAGATTGATCGAACCTTTCCCGAGCCTACCTGCCTCCTTCAAACCTTCTATCATTCAATGCTTAACAGCTTTCTTCATGCGTTCAAGGCATGACACGTCCATTAAAGGCCTGAATCGATAAATTGACTATATCCAAATACTCTTATTGCACTTCTATCAATTCTAGGACTAGGGACTTTCTAAGCCTAAAAGGCTCTAGACAGCACTGTTAACGGCTTATTGTCTTTCAATAGGAACTCCTCGATACAAGTATACTTATGCACTTGAGTTTGTTCAGTCATGCCAATCCCCGAGAGTAACTCGTTCACTCATTTTATTACCTTATTTGAGTGATTATTTGACAAGTCTATCTTTGAAACTATTTCAATCAGCTAAAAGACTAAGGATAAAGGTGGGGTGTAACTAAACATGCTTGGTTCTAAGAGTACTATGACCCTACTCAATTTATCTATCCCTTTCCCGACACAATTAAGGAGGATCGTTAACCCAACTCTTTGAATCTCTGAGAAACGTTTTAGATTTTACCCTTGCCTTTGGTAGCTTTCTAGTTCAAAGATCCATTTCGTTACCATATGATATTGACTAAGGTAGGTTCAATAGAGACAATCCTTTAGGATCTTAGAAAATTCTCTCCTAGCTAAACTTGAAGGGGAAAGAGAGATCACTTTGGGCTTTGTTGATTTACTGCATGATGATTTTATTGCAAAAGAACGAAGTCACGGTATTTACTTCACTCAAGATTGGATCTCTCTACCAGGTTTCTGCCCGTGGCTTTGGGGGTATTTACGTTTGGCATATGCTAGCTTTGACCGAGATCTTTGGGGATGATTTCATACTACATTTGGTGGAGGAACTTTGGGGCACCCTTCGGGTAATGCGCCATGTGACATAGCTAACTGAATAGCTCTAGAAACATGTGTAAAAGATCATAATGAAGGACGTGATCTTGCTTCTAAAGGTAATGTAATTATCCGTGAGGCTAGCAAATGGAGTCTGAAGTAGCTGCTGCCTGTGATGTATGCAAAGAGATCAAATTTGAGTTTGACACAGTGGATACTCTATAAGATAACAAATAATTAGCCTCCATTCTCTTAATTGAAAACTCGGCCCAATCTTTTGCTAAAAGAATTAAGCCGAATACAAAGATTCTATTGCATGTATTTTAAGTGAAAAGACGGGATGTATTTCGACGAAAACCTATTGATCTTAGGAGGACTATAATGAGGAGGATGACATACCCACTCACAATCTACTAAAGGGCAAGTAGCTTGATTGGTTTAAGTCCCATTCGTGATATGGCAGTGATCTCCAATCGATCATGCTAAGGTAAGTAGAGATCTTCTGATACCCCTCATTCCACCAATAGAGATAGCAAGGAGATAGAAAAAGTCCTCTTCCACACTTGGGAAAGGAATCTAGACCGAATCATGTTTGTGCTGCATAGAACGAGAGGCTCTCGTTCAAGCATAGTGGTTGTTTGATCCCGTTTCAAGAGGATTTCCCTGCATGATCGGTAGGTCCGCTAGAAGTACCTCAGCTAGTGAAGTAAGCCTCAAAAAGCCTACTTACCAACCAAACTTGCGATCGTTCTATCTATAACGGTAATCTTCGCTTCAATAGTTGTCTAATACAGCTGCGATGGTAGAATGGGAATGCTAACCTCATAGAGGAATTCAAATCTTTCCAAGAAAGCCTCTTCTTTCTGGTCTACATCAAGTGGATTCTTCACTTGAACAAATCTAGAGATCGAACTCTTGAAAGAATTGATCGTATGCTACTAAGTGAGGAGGCGTTGTCTTTTGTCAAGGTCAAATTGAAAGTGAATCCTAATTCGATGTCAAACCATTGCTCCTTGAAAGGACTAATCGATCTCCTATCCTTGGTCCTATCTTGTTCAAATTAGAATGGAACTGGTTGCTTGCATCCCGAATGTACGGATATTGTAAACCAAGAATAAAACCCAGATCAACATCGAAGACAAGCTTCGTCTTCTAAGATCCAAATGAAAAGTATGGGTGAACAGCATTCACATTAGTGAAGTCAGAGGAAAGGAAGAGTGGCAATCGGATGAAATAAAAAAGAAAATAAAAAGTGGACATACTTCTGATCAGAGTATAGATAGAGAAAGAAGCGGAGTCTATCTATAAGCTACAAAGCCTCAAGAGATTAGAAGAGAAAATCAGACTAAAATCAAGGAGGGATAACAGATGTTTTCACGCCCATTCACAAAAGAAAAAAGATGAAGTTAACACTCTCCACTCCCAAGCAAAGATGAAATACTATGCCTTAGCTAAGAGAGACTTCTAGGATTTGTTAACATATTATCTAATTTATTAGCCCATTTTGGCTTCTTTCTCCACTGGGCAAAGCACTCTGCTACAGCGAGCAGCTGGTTCTTATTGCATTCACCAAGATAGTCTTGCTTGCTTTTGAACTCTACGACGAGTTTACCACCACCTCAAGGCCTGAGCTTTGCTCGAGCATAATCAGCCAGCATCTTGAATTTGCTTAGCTTCCAACGTTGAAAGGTATATATAGGCGCCCTAGAAGGAGGGATGCCACGGAATTCTTCCCTGAAGTTCAAAGCAGTAATCCCTAGGAGAAGTGGAAAGAGTTAGGGGGATGGAGCACCCTTTGCCTTAAGAAATAGGTGGCTTTGTCAACTTGGATTGGAAGGAAGGGCTTCCCTTTTTGATCACTTTTTAAGGTCCGTTTTGATGAGCGTAGGCAAGTTCAGGATTCGCTATCGCTTTCAGCTTGCCACTTAAGAAAACAAGAGAAGGGGGTCTTCTAGAAGCCTCACCTTCAGCATTGACAAACCATTGTCTAAGGCCCTAAAGCCCTTCTAGTTTTATAACCATTGTGTGGGTCACTCTACTTTTTTGGATATAGTTCGAAAAGAATGGGAACCCTGTGTTCATTTCAATTTAGCGGAAAAAAGGCTAAAGGCACGACTCAAAACTTGGAGTAAGAAAAGGTATGGAGTCATTGCCATTAAACTTGAGAAAAATAGAGGTAGATTCTCTTTGGTGCAAACAGAGCTTGACAAAGATCCTAGTGATTTGCGTTTATAGAGCATGAAAAAAAGGATTTCTTGACTTATTAAACCCCCCATTTGGCTCCCATTTTGTGGAAAAATTAATGGGTGGAATAGTATTTTTTGAAAAATGAGTGGTTGAAAAAGAAGGAAAAGTTTTCAGTTTATGTGTAATATTATTTTATGGAAGATCGTATGGTTGAAAATAGGAGAGTAAAAAGAAATATAACGAAATGAAAATTAATGGGGGGGACAAAGGATAGCTAAATCACACTCTCAACATTAAGGAAGCATAATAATTATGCCAATCCACTCCTCATGTTTGTGGGCTCTACGATCCATTCGTGAAAGTAAGAGAAAGTCCATTGGGAATATTTTAGGCACCTTATTGATAAAGGGTCATCTCATCTCTAGTTTGACCCCTGGCTTTATGGTGATATTTTATGGAATCTACTACCAGATTGAACTATTCCTCCAAACATGAAAATGATGCAAGTTTTGGACGTAATGGATGGATATAATTGGCGATCCCCAGATTTCAACTCCCCGACACTTCAAGAAATATGGGCTGAACTTCCTTCTATTTCTAGAATCTTTAACAGGCAGAATGACCAAATTATTTGTGCTGCCACACTTGGGGAAAGTTCTCCACCAAAAAAATTGCCTGGACAGTCCATTAGGACTAAACTCCCCAAGGTTCATTGGGCACGACTTATTTGGTTCAACGAAGCTACTCCTAGTTATGGCTTCATTTTTTCGCTAGCTCTAAGAAATGCTATCAACATCGAGGATCATCTAGCTAGACATGGGGTTCTCCATCTTGATCATTTTGTTCTATGACATGATGTACAAGTTGAAACAATTCACCACTTATGTGTTGATTGTGAATATAGTTAGCGTATTTGGGTACATATCTTACAAAAGAACAGGCTGAAACTCTCGAGGGTGCTTTAACTGGGGACAGGCCAAACATTGGTTTTGTGCTCACTTCTGGGAAAATGATTTAGTTTGTTGTATTCGAGCAAAATTAAAGATTCCCGCAATAACCTATCACAAGTGGGAACTCCTCCTTCGGGTACTATTGTTGTAAAATGTGATTGCTCATTGAGAAATAGACTTTGAGTCTCTGGTTATGTACTAAGAAAGAATTTTTTGAATGTGCTACAGGGGAAATCGAATTAACCAGGGCATCTCAGTACTTTTCCATGAGTTAACGGCTATTAAGAGAGGACTCAAGATGGCCCATGAGCTAGGTCTACAACAAATAATTATTCAATCTGACTCGAGGCTGGCAATTGCATTACATAGTGAAAACTTACCCGTGGAGATCAATTTTTTTGTTTTTTTAATATAAAAGCACTTGCTCATAGATTTTCTTACTTTTGTTTTTGTATATAGGCAAGCAAATAGAGTAGCTGATTGTTTAACCGGAGTGCAAAACTGTATAGGAGAGCACACTGACTGTTGTCATGAGATATCGAGATGCCTCCTAAAAATTGTTGAGGATGCATGTAGCACCCCCAAATTTTGATACCTAAATTTGGAGATATTACCATTTAACTTCCTCTTGAAACATAAATTCGGAAGCGATTACATTCTTCTTTGACCAAAATGAATATCATTGACTTATATTTGAAAATAAATTTTTGAGCTTAATAAAATATAGAACAATTAAAAATAAATTTTCTCTCTATTTCAAAACGAAATCAAATCTAAACTATATTGGTACTGAGTCCATGACACCCCAAGTCGTCATCTCACATCATCTCCCCTTCATCATCTGAAAATGGGGAGGGGTAATGTGGGATGAGCTAATGCTCAGTAAGCAAACCATGCATATGATGCATGCTCATGATATGCATTTGAGTTACTTTAAAATAGAAACATTTCTCATTATGTATCCCCATTCTTTCATTTCTTTAAAAACGTAAACATTGACGTCGTGGGCTCATTGATGTATCGCCTATAACCAATCAGAATGTAGTGGACAATTATTATTTGGAACCCTGTCGAGTCCTACAGGTAGTACCGCAAAGCGGTTAACATTAATAGTAACATTCATCATTCAACTGCAAAGCGGTTAACATTAACATTGAACATTGGTCGGGTGCGCCGGTCCCTCACACCCCATTTCCAACTCACACCTTCACGGCATAGACATACATCTCGTAACAAAAACATTCGAGATACATAACTTTAAACGTTCGTTTAATCATGACATTTGGAAATCATTTTATTCCTTAAAACTTTATGTATGCCTGTGGATGCATAGATGTGCATGATTATGCATGAAAGATTCATGATATAAAACATTAATTAAACATCAAGTTCACATAAGGGCAATTTAGATATCACGTTGATACATTTAATAATGTAACGTGCGCATGAAAAATAAGTGGAGGTCTACTTACCTTGAATCCTAGCAATATACTTTTCGAATGATAATGGAAGAAGTTCCTAACCATCCACGAAGTGAACGTGCCTGAAACCTAATTCATTACCATTTATATAGAAATTTCGATAAAACTCACTCTTTCAATATGAACTCATAACCTTACTCAATTAAATTAATTAATTTATAATTATTGTTGGAAAACCCTATTTGTAAATAAAAGTTTTAAGATTAAAAAGATAAAATAGAACGTGAAATCAACTATTAAGTCATCAATCCAACTAGATATTAATTTGTTCAATGATCATTAAAATAGAAATCCAAATTACTGTCTAATTCTAGGAAATTGTATCTATACACAACGCAGGCATGTATATAAACCCTTTTTGGATTTGTACATACATACAATTAATATGTATGTAGTTCAATTTTTCCACTCAGAGTCAATATTGAATTAAACACATTGGTTAACCAACAGATTAGATCATGATTAAATTATTCATACCTTATTGCAAGAGCATACTCCTGTCCCAAAAGAAGAAATTGAAATTAAACTTTTGGCAGGGAAAATTGTTTCTACTTAATTTTAAAAAGATGTGAAATAAGGCAACTATATATACTCTTAAATCTAATGGCGTTTATTTAGTTTCATTTCTACTAATCTAACAAATTAGGCCTCCTTATTTAACTATATTAACTTATTTAAACCTTAAATTGATCCTATTAGCAAATTAATTTAATTATTAACTATACATCATTATTATATTTATTTATTTATTTATAAAAAAGAAATATTCCAACTTGATATCTAGTTTCAATCTAAAAACAAGATTGTACTTAATATGCTAAATACGTTATATAATTTAATCTAGATAAATAAAATTAATTACAGACATTAAAATTAAATTAATGGGGATGTGATACGTCTTGGTGTCCAATTATATTAAATTGCAAGTTTAAATAGAATTATATTTATTTTAAGTTTGGAGCTACTAGGCATGTCAATCGTATAGAGTGTCCAAGGCACATTCCACTATATCAAAATAATTAATCATAACCATGATAATTATAATAATTTAATACTAAAAGTAGCTTAAATGCAACTAATTCAAATAAACATGATAATCACAGGAAATAAGCATGTGGCGTTACACTGCACGGTTCTAAAACCCCTCGTGTGTAAGTGTCTATATATATATATATATATATATATATATATTAGAAATTAGAATTAGTAAAAGTTACCTTTCTGCCTAAAAAAGCTATTAGTAGTGAACAAAGGCATTCTTGAGCACGAATTGATAAAAAAATAAATAAATAAATAAACCACGAAAAGCAAACATGAGACGAGAAATCCATTCCAACACTGAATCTTTGTACTAACCATCACCCTCTCTAGTTTAGATGGAACTAATTGCAAGTCAAAACTTCAGCAAATAAGGATTCTCTAAATTTTGATTGCTTCAACCTCTAAGACTCCACTAGCTTAATAATCTCTTGTCAAAGATCTAATCTTCTCAAATAAGTACTTAGGACTCAATCAAGGCATATAATACGTAATTATGTAATAATTATTTTTCTCATCTTGTGCGCAGATTTCTCTCCATTGAGAAATCTAACCGACCATTGTAGCAAGTTTTATGCCGATGATGCCCAAGTTAGACGATCATAAGGAACCAGGTTTTTTTATAACCTTACAAGCTTAATCATTAGAGTCATAAAGGCTACGAAGAGATGTATTATGAGATAACTTTTTTCTTTCTTTTTTCTTTTTTTTCTTTTTCCATTTTTTTGTCTTGATTAATGCAATGTCCATCATTAAACAGACATTCTCGAAAATCAACCCCCAATTTAAGATTTTCACATAATTTTCATCATATTGGCCTTAGACAATCCAAAGAAAAATTTACACCCATGGAATCCCCATTCATATCTATATATCCCTGCAAAAGTAAAATCATATTTGGTCGAATGATGTATATTGTATTAATTTTTGAATGTAGCATCTAAGTTCTATTATGTCAATGTATTTTCCACCCCAAAATCATCTTCTTTGAATGCACTAATTCACTTGACGCCATTATAATTAATTCTTCCGTTTCTACACGTTTTTCTTCTTTAGTTTATTTCTCGGGTTGAATAATGAAGAGATCATCCATAAGCATATAACTTGGCTTGTCCGAAATTATTTGATCTTTAGTCCTTTTATAGTTTTGCATGATGATGTCCCTCGTATCTATTACCCCATCATCATCTTGTTATTCATATAGTGGTATCAAAGGAACTTAAACAAAAATTTGAAACCATTGGTTCTAATTTTCTTTTGGTCTTAGGATTGGAACATATGTATTAAGACTGTGAACTGCTTCAAAATCACATTGCAAGATTAATTTCTACTTAACCGATGTAAAACCGACGTGCATGCGTGTGAAATTCATGTCAAGCATCATAAATTATTGAAGTGATTCAAATCCCGGCTCCCAATAATAAAATTTATCCCTTCTTCTCTCGTGGGATTCATATCTCCTAACTTATTCAATTCTCTTCCCAAGATTTGATTTAAGGTTGAATTTATTATATACTAGTCCTCACACACTCTATTTTGGTTAAATCTTACTAATTGCAATTTAACATATCAACAAATGAGGATTTTCCTTATTTTTTATTGCTTCAACCCCCAAATTTCAATTAGGCTAATAATCTCTTGTCGAACGTCTAATTCTCTAAACTAATTGCTTGGCTTAATCAAGGTATGTAGATTGTTTTTTTATTCTTTTTTTTTTTTTTTTTTTTTTTTTTTTTTTTTTTTTTTGCAGATTAGATATTTTTCCACATTTTATGTGCAAAGTTCTCTCCATTAAGCTATATAAATGAACTCTGTAACGAGTTTTTAGTCGATTACTCCCAACTAAGATGACTTTAGGGTTTCAAGTTTCAAATACCCTTGCAGGCTTAATCATTCGAGTCATAAAAGCCACGAAGAAACGGTTCATAATGAAACACATTTTTCATTTCTTTCTTTTTTTGAATTTTTATTCAATGATTAGTGCAATGCCCCTCATCAAACACCCATGTTCAAAAATCGACTCTTAAGTTAAGATTTTTACCTAATTTTCATCTTATTGGCCTTAGACAATCTACATAAAAGTAAGCACACATGGAATCCACACTTATCTCAATAGCTCCCTACAGCAATTTAGCCCCCGTTTGACTCCCATTTTTCGAAGTAAAAATGGGTGGAATGGTGTTTTTTTGAAAAATGAATGATTGAAAAAGAAGTAAAAATTTTCGATTTACGTGTAATATTATTTTATGAAAGATTGTATGATTGAAAATAAGAGAGAGAAAAATTAAATATAATGTAATTTAATGTAATGGGGGCCAAACAGGGGCTTAATCACCCCCAAATTATTCTAAATTTGGTTTAAGGATGCATAATTTAGTAGTTTCTTGGATTTAGCATCTAAGATTCACTATATTTTTCTTTTTCAAGTTATTCAAATTTTGAATCAAATTATTTCTTCATAATGCAAAACATAAATTTGGTGTTCAAAACTATCAAGTATTACATGAATAAGTATAAATATGCTTTAACATGCAACTTTTTCACAACTTATAGCCTAACACATGGTTTCAGATGTATTCATCATAGCAGGAAAATTTATCTAACCTATACAAGCACATAAAAGCAAAAAAATAAGCTGAAAATAAATTTTTCTTTTGAATTTTCAGATTTGTTTTAGCACTCGAACATGCACTCAACCAATTTTTTTTTCACCCTCAAACTTATAATAGACATTGCCCTCAATGTCTAAAAATATAAAAAGTATTATATGAAAATCAAGGGCAAAGAAGGGAAAAAGTACTCCGCTTGTACAAATCTGCGATGATGGATAGGCTGGCATGAAAATTCTAGCTCACTTGCTATGTCTTTAATACCCTTGTCCAGTGTGTTCAAGTGTCATGCTCTTTCAAAATAAATAGAAAATCAATCATAACATGGAACACTTTATAATAAGCTCAAAGACACTCTAAAAGGGAAATATGGGGATGAAGATACCCTATACTACTAAAAGCAATAAAAATTAGTAATCTTATATCTAAAGAGACAAATAAATGAAAGAAAAAAAACTGGATTGCCTCCCAATAGGCGCTTATTTAGAGTCATTAGCTTGACTTTGATGTTCTGCATCATGGAATTCTAAATAAAGCTTCTGATGACTTGCTTTGTCTGCTTCTCTTGACTTTGATCCACTTTTCATTTATTCTCCAAATCTTGACATTGCCTAGAATCTGATGACTTGCCTATTCCATTCGATTTGACAACAACTATGTAGACTACTTCCTCCTCGAGCTTAATCATAAATTCAATTGTTGCACAATCGATAACGTCGAAAGAATGTTTGTTAATTTCATCATCATTAATTGCCACTAAGAACACTTGGTTCCTTTGTAATTAGTTTGTCATCTTTTTATGCTCTTTCTCAAGAATTGATATCCCATCGAGTTGAATGGTTGGTTCCCAGTCTAAATTCACCCGCAACGGTAACTCTTTCATTTCAACATTTCAAGTGGATTATATCCCTACCTTTTAAATTCACCCCAGGATACGAAATTTTCTATACGCATTTTGCTTTCATCCATCATAGCAAGTTCATTATGATATAGGTGCCTCCTCGTTCAATAGGGCAGAACCAACTCCCTAACAAATGATGTCATTGTCTAGATGTGTAGATGCATATTCACCCTCAAGCATGTAGCATTCATCAGATTTGTTGATTGCTTGTTTTTGACATCTTAAATGCTGTTTAAGCTGTAGAAGTTTGGACATAAAGGGATTTGTGCATATATACAAGCATTGTCCAGTATAATGCATCCCATCATAGAGCTCACAAATTAGGTCTTCTACGAGCATATCCTTATCCTCCATGTTGAGACTACTTAATGCAAAAATATTTACTCTTCATCATCAGAGTCCTGGATATATTGTTGAATAGTACCTAAAAGCATACCAATCACAAGAGAGATCAGGATGTGTAGTCAAAATTATCAATAAATATATATCTTGCTCGTGCGAAACCCGCAAGCGTACAAGATCGTTGAGAAATAATAAATTGGTGAGTTGAGAGTATTGTCCAAAAGGAAATAAATTCAATTCAAGTTTACTAGTTATGTAAGGAATTCAAATTATGTAAAACAAAAGATAGATTTTGATTTTATTTTTTCTAAATTACTCTAACAAAGCAATAAAAGTTTGGTTTTTCATGAAATTATGGATGATTGTATTGGATTTCGCATTCCGCCTATTGCTATATATTTCAATTCTTGAATTATAATCTAGTTTTGTTCATGCATTCATGACAATCGATAAAACTGATGTATTTATCTTTCTTTTCCAAGATAAATTAAGTCTATCCTAATCATGACCGAATTTATTCCTAACCTGAATTTGAATTGTTAGAATGCATTAAATTTTAGATTATTTATATGATTGCATAAGTAATAAATGCTATTCCTAAAATCTATTGCACATATGTCAATTGTCGCGCTCTAAACTTATTGTGAGTCATCCATCAATACAACAAGCAACTAATTATCTAATATGCAGCCAATCAATTAAATAATGCAATGAGTAAGCAAAATTAATCAAGAAATGCAAGAAAATACTAAAATACTAGTATTAAATTAGAAACAAATAATAAATAGGGTTCATCTTCATCCAACACAAAAATCGATCTAGCCTAGCATATTAATCTATAAAAAATTACAAGAAGAATAATGAAAAAATATCACCTGGATCATGAAAGAATACAAAAAATGTTGATTTTCAAGTTCACTGTTGAATTCTTCAAACTATTGATGTAATTAGCCTTCAATTCTTGCTAGGTCTTGATTTCCTCTCTCATGATATAGTAATTGGCCATTACTTTTGATAAATTTGATGATACTCTTGTGTATGAAGAGTAAAAAGAGGGTTTTTCTATGTGTAATTGTTCTTTATTTATAAGAGTCAGAAAATAGGTCAAAATCTCATCCAATTGAGTTCCAAAATAGTTCGAATCTCAGAAGGAAACTACTGATTCATGAAGGGAATGAATGGGCTATATTGATGTAAAAACAAGCAAATTTCCCGGGAAAACGTAAAAAGTTCGATTCTCAATGTCCCACAAGAGTCGACGAAAGAGGCTAATTGCGGTACGATGGACCTGGGAAGTCTTGCTCCCCCTCTAACTCCTATGGAATTTTGCAAGCCATCGTCCCTATGGTATTTTGATCATAACTTTCTCTTTCGATATCTGAATGAGGTGATTCAAAATATTTTGAAAAGTTAACTCAAAAATCTACAATTCTTTTAGAAATACAATTTTTCCAATTCGACGCATAACTTCTTCAGATGAAAATTGATTTGTGAAAATATTTCAACTCTATTTCACTCCTTTGACCTCCAAATTGCATCCAATTGATTAAATGTGATCTTCAATCATCATTTTAAGGTCTGAATCAACTATTGCATGTTTACATTTTGATCTCCAAGCTTTGATTTCGTTCGTTTTTGCCCATTTTTCGTTCACTTCTTCCAATTCCACTCATTTGCATTGAGTTTAACTTAACAAACATAATTAACACATAATTAAGCTACAACTCATTCAAATCACTAACAAATATTGCAATTTACTGACCTAGATAAGTATACAAAATACACTTATTAATGGAAACAGTCGAAACTAATTAATACGATCTTGGACTATAATTTTTAAGTAGTTAGAGCTTAAAGATTGTGTCTCATCATGTCCCTTGGGTAGCTTCAAAATAAGAATTGGGGTTAAATTATAAAAGATTACACATTAAATATCTAAAGTCAAATGGAGAAATTACATAATCATTGCAATTACAAAAAATTACGGCAATGAATATGAACTTATTGACTAGATAGATTTTAATTTACTAAGATAGAAGATTTGTTAATAAAGGAAAAATGAGGAAGAAGAAAATGACCATTTTTTCCCACCTCAATTTACCTTTATATCAAATTCTCTATTATATAATAAACTGAATTCTTTTACTTATGGATTATTAGTTAGTGCCTATGGACTAAAAATAAATATAGGGAAAAATTTAGGATTCTTGAAATTCTTGAAAGAACATCGAAGAAGACTCGAAATGTGTAAAGCATAAGGAAAATGTACTAAATACCTATATATTTAATAAGAGAATTGCACCCATATGACTTCCTGGATTGACATTTAGAAAAATGTCACCTTTTAATAATTTTGACATAATTGTCACTTAACTTTTTTCCCATCTAGAAAATATTAGTACCCTGGTGTCCTTAATCAAAACTGATTTGACTAGATGAAAAAATAAAACAAAAAAGTGGGAAAAGATTATGCCCCCGTTTGAGCCCCATTATTTCTCATTACATTAAATTAAAATTTTCTCTCTCCTACTTTTAACCACACAATCTTCAACAAAATAATATTACATAAATCAAAAACTTTTCAATCACTCATTTTTCAAAAAAAAATGCTATTTATCTCATTATAATCTACAAATAATGGGACTCAAACGGGGACTATATATAATTCACTCACCCCAGTACTTTAAAATTTTGAAAAAAAAAATATATGAGAAATAAAAAACAAAAAACATCACACACGTCCTCTCTTTCATTCAAACTCTCATCCTAACTCTAAACTCACATTCCTCTCTCACATTTGAACTCTCTGAAGCCGTTGGTCATTGATGAATACCTATAATTTTAGTCAAAACTTTACGCATTTGACTCAGCCCGCCACACTGAAGCCCTCTCTCTCATTTTATCTTGTAGAAGACTGTTGACCTTAGCCAACTCTTTTTTTATTCATCTGTCGTTTTTAGTTCTATACGTGAAATTTATTTTTGTGTATTTTTCGATCTCATAGGTGTGACGTTGGTTTAACATTTAGCTACTATATTTATTTCCCCATTCTACATTGCCCTCATTTCTTAATGCTTGGGATAGAGTGTGAAAAAAGAAAGAAATTTGAATTACCGTAAATCAATTTGTTAGAGTTGAGCAATTCTCACCATAACTCTGAACAGATTCTTAATTTATTTTTAGTGTGAAAGTTATTTGTTTGTACAAGGACAGGGCATAACTCAAACATGAAACCAAATGTATGCCAAAACTCAGTCCATTGCGCACTTTTAAATATACAGAGTAACCCATTGGCAAATTCATTTACAGTAGTAAAAAGTAATTATATTCCTTGTCTCAAAAAAAGTGTCATAAAAAAATATGGAGTTAGTAGAGTTTGATAAGTATGAAGAACTTTATCACTATAAAATCTTTACAAGGTGAATCACACACGCGCTCACCTTATGTCCTGAAAAGAAATATACGTGCTTCTGCTTCTTCTTCTTTTTTCTATTTTTCTTTTGCAAGAATTGTTGTTCTCTATGAAAAATGAAAGTTCGTGTGATAAAGTTGAACAACACATGCTTTAGAAAAAATAATGTTGTTTATTTTCCCTGTACTTGTTGGGGATATTACACCAATAATGTACATACATTATATTCCCAAAACCTACCTTTTGCATGCACGAAATTGAATGTAGTTTAAACTTACGAAATGAGATTTGAGAAGGCGAAATAATAATTACCAAAGTCGAATACATAAGGACGGATTCAATCCTTTCCATTCTTCAAATAAAAAGCCATTACATTCCATAACTCAAACCTTACATGAAATCAAAAGAATGTTAATCAATTTCTGAAATCAAGTACTAAGTAAGAAAAATTAGAAAGACGAGGATGTGCAAGTGATGCGATTGGCCGAGTCAAGTGTTTGAAGCATACTTTGTCCTTAAGATGAATTTGACCAGCATCCATGCGAACGGTTATTTGACAATCATCTTCCAAGATACAACGACCACACCAAGCCATAAGAGCATGCCAAATGGTTTAAACCAACGAACTCAAATGAAATTCTCTCTTTACCAAACTATGAACTTTATGCACAGAAACCCACTTTTTATGAAGTCTTTTATGCAAATAAAGTGAAAAGAATGATATGGAATGATTTTTGGAGAGTTTTTACGAGAGATTTTATGCAATGCTCAATGCAAAAGTGATGTGGATGCATTATGGACGCCCAAAAAGTCCTATTTATAAAGGATGAGGAGTTGTGGGTGAAGTCATGCTTACCTGCCTCACAACTTTGAGAATGGAAGCATCAGTTCCCTAGCTTGTCGATCGAGCAACAGCCGCATCGCTCAAGCGATAGGCAAGCGACGAAGTTAGATAAAAATTCAGCCAATTTTTTCTCTATTTTTCTTTCAACTTTGGATTGTAATTTCATATTCACCTAAAATTGGTTTTGAGATTTTAAATATGACACACTGATCTGCTCGACAAGTAAAACAAGTTTATCTATTTATATTTGTAATTTGAATATTGGATTAAATTCAAATATTTGATCGAAGTTGACACGAAGTCATTTATAAAAAAAACTTAACCAAAATTCAATTCTTAAAACCAAATTCCAACAATACTTTCATGCTCCCGGCCAATTGTGTTTTGTTAACAAAATATTATACACATTTTGGTAACAAAGCGAGGTGGTCGATACCAATTTTTAAGCTTTTGGTGTTCGTGCAAGAGATTGTTTAGATTCAAAAATTTGCAATCAGTGCGAGGAGGTCGGGGATGAATTTTTAATCTTCTAGAGTTCATGCACAAAGGAAGATTGTAAAGCCTTATATAAAGCTTGTCTAATTAAAAAGAGGTAAATCAAGTCATGATGAATGATCTACAAGTTGTAGGCGGAGTAAAGAAGCCCAATAATCCGAACTACACAAAATGGTAAACTTGCATGGAGTGTTACCTTCAAGGGCAAGATCTATGGAAAGTAGTCAGTGGAAGTGACATGTCGCCACTAGATGATGTTAGAGCTCTAAAGAAATGGGGAATCAAAGTAGGTAAGGCCATATTCGTTATAAAGACACTAATCGAGATTAACTCTAAGTTATGTGCAGATGAAGGTAATGGCTTGGTGAATGCAATCATGTATAGATAGCTAGTGGGAGGTTTAATCTACTTGACTCTAACAAGATCTAACATTGCATATGCAGTTGGAATAGCAAGCTACTTCATACAAAAGTCTAAGAAGCCACATCTTGAAATAGTGCTTCGGATCTTAAGCTATGTAAAAGAAACAATATTATGGATTATTTTACAAGAAAAATAAAGATTGCAAGTGTTGGCTATTGTGGTGAGGACTATGCTTGATGTCACAACACTCAAAGATCGACAATTGGGTATGTGTTCAGTCTTTACATCAACCGCAATTTCATGGTATAGTAAGAGACAACCAATTATGTGTTTATTAATGCAAATGCAGAATATAGAGCAGTAGTGATGACAGATCAAGAGAGTACATGGTTAGCAAAATCAATGAAGGATCTACATCAATTGGTAAGCTATGCTACTGTTATATTGCGATAATAGCCATTCCCATAGTAGAAAACCTAGTGTGCCATGTAAGGACTAAGCACATCGGAGTACAATATAACTTCTTCCAAGAAAAAGTGCTTAAAGGGGAGATTGACTTGAAGCATGTCAACACAGTCTTATTTCTGTGGGATGTTCATCTCAACCCATTTCTTAAGCTTCTTCTCCAAGCAACCAAGAAGACCCTAGAATCTTCATCAAAATATATCAACAACCACTGAAAAAATATCTAGATATTTTGGAGGAGAGCCACCACCATACAAGAATCATTTACCACCGATTTTCAAGTATATGCATATGTGTGACTACTGTAAGTAGAGAGTGAGAAGAAAGAAATATATATTAGATAGTGAGAGAAAGTGATAAGAGTGAGAGAAAAGTGATTGGGTGGTGTGACAATGAGAGAAATTAAAATTACTGCAAAGTGAGTGATATTGTAGATAGTGTGGTGACGTGTATTTTGGTGAAAGAACATGTATTATTATAACAAAATGTTATATACATTGTCATCAATAAAAATTATTTCTTTAATATTTAAATTCAACAGTTTTATCTAGAAGTCCTAGCTGCATAAGTAGTGGCCCTTTCTTCTGTGAAGTTAAGCAGATAACCTCTACATACCAAGCTACAAAAGAAACACTTTATATCGAAGGATTTCTCGTAGAATTGAACTTGATGGAACTAAAAATGGAAGAGTAAATAGCCAGAGCTCAATCTAATTGAACAAGAATCTAACTTTCCACGAGAGATCCGAACACATAAATGTGTTGTGCATGTCCCTCAGAAAATGTCATCTCAAGGGTGAAGTTCAATTTATCAAAACTTCTGAAGAACATTACCCAAGAGATGTGACAAAAGGTTATTTCTGCAAGCAAATTCAAAGGCCACCAAAACATAAATGAGCAAGGTAAGTTGGCCAGAGAGTCAAAAAGAGATTGCATTATGCATTATTCAGATTAGGTGGAAATTTTGAATGCCGTAATTTGAAACTGTGTGTTTCAGAATGAAGAGGCTTTGATTGTTGAGAAACTTGTAGAGTTTTTAGGAGATCGAGCAAGCCATTGTTGGGTGCACGTGATTATTGGACTACCTTTTTTTATTGTTGGCATCTTTTTAGCTGAACCTCCTAAAAAACATAGTGTTCTTTGTTCTTGATACTTTCATTTGAATTAATACTATGATTAATTAGAAGAAAAAAGAACAAGAAGGATAGAGTTGCCGTGGATGGAGTTACAGGCAGTGGAAACTTTTGGTGGTTGGTATTGTAATGTTGTTCAACATCAATAAAATATAAGTGTGGAATGAAAAAATGTATTGGTGGCCGAGAGTTTGGTCTATAAGACCGCATAGATAAAATACCCATGCGGTGGCACGGTGTCATATAGGGACTAAACGCCATGCATGACTTATTGCGACCACATAGATTTGTTCTTTTTGTTACTCTGTTTTCCTGTTTCTAAGGCATAGTCCCTTGTTGAAATATTTCCAACAATCTCAAAAGATACTCCTGTGATGGAGAGTGAAACAACTATGGCGACAATCAAATTGATGAAAGATCTCGTACACCTGGATCATTTGCAACTTTACAAGATGGCAAATCAAGTTGAAGTTCTTCTTATAGCATTGAAAATTTTCTACATACTTGATAAGGATTTGGTGCCATTACCAAAACTAGCAAATGAAGAAACGGAGGTCAATAAAGCCAAAAGACAAAAGTGCCAAAAAGATTAATTGATTTGACACGGTCATATACTCAATGCATTGTGGAATCGTTTGTATGACTTAACACCTTGGAGAGTAAGTACAAAGCGGAAGAAGAAGGTACCAAGAAATTTTTAATTTCTAAGTACGTTGATTTTAAATTTCCAGAGAATATTTCCCTACTTCCCTAAATACATCAAATGCAAGTGATTGTCAACAAGTTGAAGGAAGTAGAGATTGAAATCCCGAAGACCTTTCAAGTGGAGGTAATTATTGCAAAGTTTCCTAGGACTTGGAAAGGATACTGTAATAAGATAATGTATAAATCCAAAAACTATTCTTTGAAACAATAGCAGAAACATTGTCACATTTAGGAAAAATCGAGAATGAGAGATAAGAATGAAAATTCTTATAAAGGCACGTCCAAAGCCAATGTAGTGAAGAAAACTAAAACGCCAACAAAATCCAACAAGAAAAAGCCTTCTAGGAACTTCAATAAGTCCAAGAAGAAGACCAAAGGAGGATGTTTCGTGTGTGGAAGATCTGGACACTATGTTTGATTATAGACATCGAAAACGAAACAATTCCGAGGGTAAGGTGAACTCTATCCAAAAAGACAAGATTGTAACCACCGTAAGTGAAATAAATGCAATCAAAGAAAAGGTTCTCGGATGATGGTATGATACTTGTGCAACAGTGCATGTATCGTATGACAAATCTTTATTCAAGACATATCATGAGGTAGATCTCGACCAAGAGATCCAAATGGATAACGAAATCCAATCTGAGGTGATCGTAAAAAGAAACATGGATATCATCTTCATTTCCGGCAAAAAGTTATTTTAACCAATGTTTACATGTTCCAAATATGAATAGAAATTTGATTAGTGAAAATCTCTTAGGAAAATCGGACATTAAAGGTGTCTATGAGTTTGGTAAACTTGTACTATCTTTAAATGGAAAATTTGTTGAAAAATGTTAATCTTGAGAAGGAATGGTAAAGCTATGTACTGTTGACGCGCTAGATTAGGTCATATCGGTAAAAGTACTATGAAAAGAATGATAAAATGTGATTTGATTTCAAATGATGAAAATGATGCTTTTAAGTGTAAAATATGTGAAGAATCTAAGATGATTAAAAAACCATATCAAAGTGTTAAAAAACCTATGTATCTTGGAATTAATTCATATAGGTATTTGTGAATTAAATGGCATGTTAATTAGAGTGAAAATAAGTATTTTATTACCTTCATTGATGACTTATCTAGGTATATATATCTTTATTTGATGAGGCATAAACATGAGGCTTTTGATATGTTTAAAAAATATAATAATTAAGTCGAAAATTACTTAGGCAATAAAATAAAGACTCTAAAAAGTGATAGAGGTAACTAGGGCTGGATATGGTCCGGTTCGGTTCGGTTCTAACAAGAACCGAACCGACCCAAAATTTTCGAGTATTTAGTAAGTGGAACCGTCGAGTCCAAATTTAATTACGGAACCGTTCGGGTTCGGTTCCATTCGGTTCGATTCGGTCCGTTTCGGTTCCATTCGGTTCCGTATTATAATTGAAATTTTTAATATATACAAAATTATGTTAATTTAATTAATGATATATTTAATATTAGCTCTTTCAAAATAACGTAGTTCAATCTTATGTATTTCACGTCTCTCTTTGCTGAATTCTTCATAAATTTGATTATTAAAATCACAGAAAGAGAAAGATAGCGATCTCAAAATAATTAAGAGAGATGTTGTAGAGTTTTAATTCGATTTTCTCCGGTAGAAACAACACTATAGTAGAATAACAGATTTAGATAAAATTGAGGTCAATTTGATTAAGTTGATTTTGAACTGAATATTAGAAATAGGAAAATCATATTTTGTGGTTTGAACTAAATTAACTAGTTAACAAATTTATTTAGAAAAAATAAAATAATTTTACTTATTTAAAATAAATTAATTAAAAAAATTATGGAGATTCGGTTCTTATTTGGCTCTTCAGGTCTTGGCCTAGAACCGAGAACCAAACCATACCCATCGGTTCTTGATTCAAATACTCGTTCGGGTATATATATATATATATTGGGCTTGTTTCGAAGCTTACATTAAATGACAAATTTTGTGCTCAAGAAAAAGTTATTTCGGATAAGTTAGGCCCATGATATTTAAGTTCAAAGAGTCCATATGTTTAATTGAAGTCAACTAAGAATCTAATTGTTATTTTTGGTGGGGCAGCCACGTTATTCACTTGAACTGTTTTGAAATTGAATCTTGTTATTTGAATTGTAAAGAATGATAACTAGGGTTAATTTTATTAGTTATCCATTTGAAATTCCACATAAACCAATAAACAATTTGATAAGTAGTCTAAGAGTCCTAATTAAATTGGGGATCTAATTCATGTAGGAGTCTTGTTCCCATCATTATTAGAAGATTGGGATACTATAGAATTTGAGGTTCACACTACTTTACCGGAATTTGATCAAATTATTATAAAAGATCATAGGCCAGCAGATTACTTTAAGTTAATTATTTCAGAGACTAAATTTGAAAGGATTTAGTTCAACATAGACGCTTCATCATCATCACAAGTTAAGGTAGGATCCCTACGCGTAGTTGTCGTTACATGAATTAAATTCTCAATTTAATAAGTTATTCTTTATGTTTTCATGAAGTATATAAAGTGCCATTAGAGTTTCCTTTTAAATTTTGATGATGAAAGGTTATAGATGTTTAAATTGATGGCCGCAGAGGCTCATCAGAACATTAAATATATATGTTAAACTGATGGTCGCAGATGCTCATCAGAACCTTAGGTAGATCGTTTGATCATCGATTTACTTATTTATGAAGGCAACATGTTTATGTATGATTAAATGTATGAATATTAAGTTCATGTAGCACGTGTAGCCTATTGAGTATTTCTTTGAGATGCTCACTCCTATTTAACCATTTTCAGATTAATCGAAGCTCGGGGCGTTACAGCTTGGTATCAGAGTGCGGTTTACGTTTCTGTAGACTTGCGAAACATAAACTTGATTTCCAAAACTTTAGGAATTGTGTCACATGAAATTTTGCTAGCATCATGCCTGCCATTGCCGCAAATCGCTGATTCTGAGGTAAAGAAAGTTTTAAGAAATTTATGCTATGTTATGATATTTGAAATGTTTATGTGTGATTTTATATATTTAAATCATGAAAATTTACGTTTAAGAAAGTCAAGTTTGAGAATATGGTGGAGATATTTATCAGTTTTAGAGCATAACTAAATTATAAATATTCATTTTAGTCCTTGGAAAAAAATATTAGAAACCCACCAATTTGGATCTTATAATTGATTTGGCACAGAATGGCATGAACTAAGAGAACATGCAGGAAGACGTGCTCAATGATGCCTCATCGATATGAGATTGTGAGGCAGTACGAGGAGTATCAGTGGAATCCAGCACATGATATGGGCCAGCACATTAGGGAGATGTTGGTGAGGTGGAAAGAGGTGAGGCAACTAGGACATATGGTCACTGGTCGATGGGCCAACCGCCTCCTTATTGATACATTGCCAGAAGAATGGCTAGAGATGGCCGAATCAATTTACAATTATTTGTGGGAAGTTGCTATACCCACTTTACCTCGGGAGGTTGACTATGAGGCCTTTTGCACCGAGCTGATGGCACAGTGGGAGCAAGCCCGAGATGATGCACTTGCATATCCTGAGGGCGATAGAATACCTACTGAGATTTACATATGTGAGGATACACCTCCACCTAGTTCAGATGATGAGTCTCAACCTTCCAAGAAATCTAGGATTCACGGAGGATGGATTGATGATGATGATGATAATGATGATGTTAAGACGGATTAGTGCCAGATGATATTAAGATGGATTAGTGCCAGTGACTTTTAGTAGGTTTCATTAAGCTTAGATCATGACATGTTGAGTAGGATTTCCTTTTTGTTTTTCAGTTGACTAGTACTATACGTTCTTTCATTGATTGTATTTCCTATAAAAGACTTAGTTAATAATAAAATGGGTTATTTCCTAATTATAGTTTCTCATTTTACTGTGCAATGTGTGATTTTGTGATTTTCCCAAGGATTACAAACTATTCCATTTTGTATGAAGGAAATGGCACCAATATCACACACAAGAGCAATTAGAGAATTGCAACAAGAAGTAGAAGAAATGAGACGGGTCTTAATGGCACAAGCTGCTCCAGCAGCACCAATGACTCAGACCGAACAAGAGGCACAAGCAATACCACCCGTCGCAACACAAACTACCCCTATACTACCCCCTGCTCCAGGACCAACCACTGCACTAACTGTACCAATCATTGAGCAGTTTCGCCGATACCGCCCTCCTAGCTTCGATGGTGGTGATGACCCTTTGGCAGCAGAAGAATGGCTTCGGACAATTGAGAAGATCTTTCGGCACATATCTTGTCCAGAAAATCAGAAGGTGTTGTGTGCAGAATTCATGCTAGTCGAGGAGCCTGCCATTGGTGGGAATCCGCATCACGTACACTGACAGAGAGAGCACGTAGTATGACATGGACCCAATTTAAGATGGAGTTGAATTAGAAATACTTCCCGTAAGCCCTTCGCGACCACAAGGAGACGGAGTTTTTACAACTAACATAGGGAGATAAAGACATCACTGAGTATGAGAGGAAGTTTGAGGAATTATCCCATTATACCCCACATCTTGTAAGCACAGAGCACATGAAAGCAAAACGCTTTGAGAAGGGACTGCGCCCTGAGATTAGGCAGATAGTGAGTTCGCATGAACTCACAACTTATCGAGAAGTTGTAAAGAAGGCCCAAGCTGTATCATTCTCAAGTTTTAAACTTCGAAGCTAGGGATTATAGAATGACACTGGAAAAAGAAAGTGGCACGATCAGGGTAAGGATAAGATTTTCGGACAATTCAAGAAATAGAATAACAGGCCTACAAGCCGACAATTAGACAATCTCGTTCCTCCGTGCCCTAAGTGCAAGAAATCCCATAGGGATGAATGTTTGTTTGGCAAGAATGTCTGTTACAAGTGTGGCCAAATAGGACACTATGCTTCAGGATGTCGGGCAACGCCGATTAAGGATGCTGAATAGGTGAAGAAAGGAAATGCGAGAATTTTTTCCATGACACATGATGAGGCCGCCCAGGATCCAAACGTAATTACAGGTATTTTATCTATTTACAGTATTCCTGTTTACGTTCTTATTGATTTCGGTGCAATGCGTTCGTTTATATTTGCAACATGCCTAGCCAATATCAATATTTCTTGTGAGAAAACTAGTAGTACACTAGAGGTTAGTATGCCATCAGGAGGAGTCATTGATACAAATAAGATTGCTAAGGCAATACAAATAGATTTTGATGGGTTAATACTTGAGGCAGATTTACATGTCATAGAACTAAAAGATTTTGATATTATCTTGGGTATGGATTGGTTAGGTAGCAATAGAGCTATAATTGTATGTTTTGAGAAAGAGGTCATCTTCAAAAGACCTGGAGAGGAAGAGTTTAGATTTTACAGGTCAAAAATTAAGGCACTCCCCCGTATTATCTTGGCTATGCAAGCGAAAAAGCTATTGATGAAGAAAACCTGTCAAGGATATCTTGTTAGTCTTACTGGCACGCCATCAGAAGAGTTAACATTGGATAGAGTGCCTCTTGTGCAAGAATACACTGACGTATTTCCTGATGAACTACCGAGTGCCCCAATTGATAGACAAGTGGAATTTATAATAGACTTAATACCCGGAGCTGCACTAGTGTCTAAGGCTCCATACTGTATGGCGCCAAAAGAATTACAGGAGTTAAAAATGCAGTTGGAGGAACTTCTAAATAAAGGTTTTATCAAACCAAGCGTGTCTCTATGGGGAGCTCCAATACTTTTTTGTGAAAAAGAAAGATGGAATCATGAGAATGTGTATTGACTATTGAGAGTTGAACAAGCTGACTATCATGAATAAATATCCTCTCCCAAGAATTGAATATTGATTTAATCAATTGAATGGTGCAACCGTATTCTCAAAGATTGATTTGAGGTCAGGCGATAGATGAACTAAATATCAAGCCAAGTGACATACCTAAAATAGCATTTAGAACTCATTATGAATTTACAGTTATGCCATTTGGACTTACTAATGCCCCTACAGTATTTATGAATTTGATGAATAGAGAATTTCATCAGTACCTGGACAAATTTGTTATTGTGTTTATTGATGATATACTAGTGTATTTAAGAGATCCTCAGCAGTATGAAAGCCATTTGAGGACCATTTTGGGAATTTTACGTAAGGAAAAATTGTATGCCAAATTCAAGGAGTGTGAATTTTGGCTAGATCGAATAGGATTTTTGGGACACATTGTGACAGCAAATGGTATCAAAGTAGACCCGAGTAAGGTTGAAGCTATTACAAACTAGCAAAGGCATGCGAATGTTGGAGATGTAAGGAGCTTCCTAGGTTTGGCTGGATACTATCGACGATTTATAGAAGGTTTCTCTAAGACAGTGGGTCCCTTGACACAACTAACTCGAAAGGGTGTGAAGTTTGTATGGACTGAAATGTGTGAACAAAGCTTCCAAGAATTGAAAAATAGATTAGTACCCGCTCCAGTATTAGCAATTCCAAAGGAACCGGAGGGATTTGTTATCTATAGTGATGCTTCCAAGCTTGGTCTGGAGTTTTGATGCAACGTGGAAGGGTGATAGCCTATGCATCAAGACAATTAAAGCAGTACGAGAAAATTATTCGACAGACGATCTAGAACTTGCAGCGGTAGTTCACGCTCTCAAGATTTGGCGTCATTACTTATATGGAAGCAAGTGTGAAATTTATAGTGACCATAAGAGCCTCAAGTACTTCTTTACCCAGAAGGAATTAAACATTAGACAACGAAAATGGTTAGAGTTAGTAAAAGATTATGATTGTACAATCCATTACCATCCTGATAAAGCTAATGTAGTATCAGATGCTTTGAATAGGAAGAACCAGGGTCACTTATCAGCACTGGATACACAACAAAATCAGTTAATCAAGGACTTTGAAAATCTGAGGATAGAAGTACTAACACTGCCATCTCGAGCATCATGTATTAGGGTTGGACAAAACTCCCGAACCGAACCGACCGAACCAACCAAACTGAACAGAACCGAACCCGACGATTCTTCTCAAGTTAAATACCCAAACGGGTATTTGAATCAAGAACCGACGGGTATGGTTCGGTTCTTAGTTCTAGGCCAAGACCCGAAGAACCGAATAAGAACCGAATCTCCATAATTTTTTTAATTAATTTATTTTAAATAAGTAAATTTATTTTATTTTTTCTAAATAAATTTGTTAACTAGTTAATTTAGTTCAAACCACAAAATATGATTTTCCTATTTCTAATATTCAGTTCAAATCAATTTAATCAAATTGACCTCAATTTTATCTAAATTTGTTATTCTACTATAGTGTCGTTTCTACCGGAGAAAATCGAATTAAAGCTCTAGAACATCTCTCTTAATTATTTTGAGATCGCTATCTTTCTCTTTCTGTGATTTTAATAATCAAATTTATGAAGAATTCAGCAAAGAGAGACGTGAAACACATAAGATTGAACTACGTTATTTTGGAAGAGCTAATATTAAATATATCATTAATTAAATTAATGTAATTTTGTATATATTAAAAATTTTAATTATAATATGGAACCGAACCGGACCGAATGGAACCGAACCCGAATGGTTCCGTAATTAAATTTGGACCCGACGGTTCCACTTACTAAATACTCGAAAATTTCGGGTCGGTTCGGTTCTTGTTAGAACCGAATCGAACCAGACCATGTCCAGCCCTATCATGTATGTTGACAAGTTTGGTTCTAAAATCAACCCCCAGGGATAAGATTATAGCAACTCAAAGAAATGACTCCTTCCTGGAAAAGATAAGGGCTGAAGTTGGAACCGAGAAAAGGAAGGGATTTGAGATAAGCAATGATAAGGTACTTATATTTTAAAGGCAGACTATGTGTACCTAAGGATGAAGAAATAAGAAAGGAGATTATGACTGAGGCTCATTCCGCTCCTTATGCCGCACATCCAGGCTCTACAAAGATGTACAGAGACTTACGTAATACATTTTGGTGAAGGAATATGAAAGGAGGAATAGCTTTAATCGTGTCGAAGTGTATAGTTTGTCAGCAAGTGAAAGCAGAGCATCAAAGACCATTAGGGCTATTAAATCCAATTGACATACCAGAATGGAAATGGGAGAAAATCTCGATGGATTTTGTAGTAGACCTTCCTAGGTCGGCAAAAGGTCACGATGCCATTTGGGTCATAGTAGACCGACTTACCAAATCTGCCCATTTTCTATCGGTCCGTATGACTTTCAATCTAGAACAGTTTGCACAGTTATATGTCAAAGAAATAGTTCGATTTCATGGGGTACCAACATCCATTGTGTCAGACAGAGACCCCAAATTTACTTCAAAATTTTGGAGGAGTCTTCAAACAGCTATAGGAACTAAGTTATCTTTCAGTACAGCATATGTCAGACTGATGGATAGTTAGAATGAAGTATACAAGTATTAGAAGATATGTTGAGGGCATGTATACTAGATTTGGGCGGTAAATGGGAGAACCACTTGCCATTGGTGGAATTTGCATACAATAATAGCTTTCAAGCTACTATCGGCATGGCACCATATGAGGCATTGTATGGTCGAAGATGTCGTTCACTAATATGCTGGGATGAGGTCGGTGAGAAGAGAATTTTGGGTCCAGAACTTATTGAGTAGACTGCGAAGGCGATAGATAAGATCAGAATGAGGATTAAGATAGCTCAAGACCGCCTAAAGAGCTATGCAGATAAGAGAAGAAAATAACTAGAATTTGAGGTGGGAGAAAAAGTATTTCTCAAAGTCGCCCCAACAAAAGGGATAGTATGATTTGGAAAAAAAGGAAAGCTAAAATCAAGATTTATCGGGCCATTTGAGATCCTCGAGAAGGTTAAATGTAGCGTATTGTTTGGCACTGCCACCGGAACTATCGGCAATGCATGATGTATTTCATATTTCTATGTTGAGGAAGTACATCCATAATCCAAGTCACGTGGTTAATGCTCAGTCGTTGGGAGTGCGGAGTGATATGACTTACGAAGAAGTACCTATAAGGGTTATAGAGGTACACATCAAGAAATCGAGAAATGCCATTAGTCAAAGTCCAATGGAGTAGACATGGGAAGGATGAGGCTACACGGGAGAGAGAAGCAGATGTTTTGGCGAAGTATCCAGACCTTCTTATCGAGTAAATTGAATTTTCATATCAATATTGGGCTTGTTTCGAATAAGTTAGGCCCATGATATTTAAGTTCAAAGAATCCATATGTTTAATCGAAGTCAACTAAGAATTTAATTGTTATTTTTGGTGGGGCAGCCACGTTATTCACTTGAACTGTTTTGAAATTGAATCGTGTTATTTGAATTGTAAAGAATGATAACTAGGATTAATTTTATTAGTTATCCATTTGAAATTCCACATAAACCAATAAACAATTTGATAAGTAGTCTAAGAGTCCTAATTAAATTGGGAATCTAATTCCTGTAGGAGTCCTGTTCCCATCATTATTGGGAGATTGGGATACTATAGAGTTTGAGGTTCACGCCACTTTACCGGAATTTGATCAGATTATTATAAAAGATCACAGTCCAGTAGATTACTTTAAGTTAACTATTTCAGAGACTAAATTGGAAAGGATTTTGTTCAACATAGACGCTTCATCATCATCACAAGTTAAGGTAGGATCCCTACGCGTAGTTGTCATTACATGAATTAAATTCTCAATTTAATATGTTATTCTTATGTTTTCATGAAGTATATAAACTGCCATTAGAGTTTTCTTTTAAATTTTGATGATGAAAGGTTATAGATGTTTAAATTGATGGCCGCAGAGGCTCAACAGAACCTTAAGTATATATGTTAAACTAATGGTTGGAGAGGCTCATCAAAACCTTAGGTAGATCGTTTGATCATCGATTTACTTATTTATGAAAGCAACATGTTTATGTATGATTAAATGTATGAATATTAAGTTCATGTAGCACGTGTAGCCTGCTGAATATTTCTTTAAGATGCTCACTCCTATTTAACCATTTTCAGATTAATCGGAGATCCGACGGCGGTTTGGCATGATTGGCATCTTTTATTTTTAGAGAAATTTATTGTATGTTTTAGATTTGCCACTTTTATGTTTATTATTCATTTGTGTCCCAAATATTGTAGTTCGAATTCATGTTTTGAGACAAACAGTTTTTTTTTAAATGTTTGTTTTTTTTTTCCAGTTTCTACTTCCAAGTTTAAAAATTCACCCAGACCTAAATACTTGGATTTTTGAGGTTATTCTAGTTGGAAAAGATAGCCTTATGAGTTATCTATCCGTTGGATTTGAAATCATGAATTTTGGATTTCTAAAACTCGAGTTATGAATATTTTCTCAAGAGCTGTCAGATTGTACCCGGGAACAGATTTTCCCCGGTTTAGAAAGAATTTCGACCAATCTATTGATTGAATTTATCTACGAAATTTTAACATGTAATTCCCTTATATGTATAATGTCTACAGTTAAAATTTTGTAAATTTTGGACTTCATTTATGTGTCAAACAAGATTTATTTCAGAAAGTTGTACAAGCTGAAGTCAAAACTTTTTGCAATGAAAATTTCCTTAAATTTTGTAATAAGTTCTTTAGAGCCTTAATGTTTTTATTTCAAGGTAAGCTGCTACATTTTACAGCACCATTAGGGAGAAAATTTATAAATTTAAGGTCTTTGTAATGTCATGAGTTCTCGGAGCTCGGGGCGTTACAGATTTTAACTTGTTTTTTGAAGATGGTATTATTCCCCAATGTTCTGTACCTAGGACAATCAAACAAAATGGTTTGGCTAAAAGAAAAAAATAAAACCTTAGTAGAAATGACAAATACCATGTTAACTTATGCTAAGTTGCCATTTAATTTGTGAGGTGAACATTTATTGAGTGCATGTAGAATACTAAATAGGATTTTTTCAAAACATACACTGGTTTCTTCATATGAATTATGAAAAGGAAGAAAATCGAATATTAGATGATTCAAAGTGTGGGGGTATTCTTGCTTATTGCAAGAACACAAACCCTAATATGACTAAATTGGTTTCAAGAAGCATTAAATGTGCCTTTTTTGGACACGCTAATAATAGCAAATCATACATATTGTTGAATTTGGAGACCAATGTGATTATTGAATACATTGATGTAAAGTTTTTTGAGAATTCACTATCTTCAAATAGTGAATTTAGGGAAAATCATAAAGATATCCCATTGGTCCAACGTTAGTTGATTATCTAGCATAGGTAAAAGTAAATTCACTTCACGTTGGGTGTTCGCTCTTGGAGGAGGTTCTGTTTCTTGGAAATCAAAGAAACAAACATGTATAGCACACTTAGATTATGGAATCTGAATTTGTATCACTTATTGGAAATCAGGAAAGAAGCTGAGCTGATTAAGGATGTCCTTTATGAGATACCTTTGGGATCGAAGAATATATCGTCAATACCTATCATGTGTGACAGTCAAGTCATGTTAGCAAAAGTATACAATGAGGTATACAATGAAAAGTCTAAACATATTAGTCTTAGACATAACTTCATAAGTCAATTAATCAGGGATGGAATAATTTTCCCTAAATTATGTAAAGTCAATCAAGAACTTAGCAGATCCTTTAACTAAACTTCCAACTAGAGATTTAGTAGGGTCTACTTCGACTGGGATGGGGTTGAAACTCCTAAACTAAAAGGTCCACCAATGACGGCAACCCTACCTGTTTTACTCAAAATGTAATCCACGAGTTCAAAGGGTAACAACAAATAATTCGATATGTGGATAGTTTCAACATTAAAACTATCCTAATAAGTAATGCTGGTTGTTACTAAAGTAAGGGTTATGCTTTTAAGCTCTTAATGAAGTTCAATATTAAGTACAAGTATTTCTAAAAGTAATAAAGATACTGGAAAAAATTCACATAAATAAACTTCAAGATGGTGTCGCCTCAATAAAGAGTTGGAGTTTCTTTCTTAAAAGTTTGTTGAAAAGGATAAGCACAATGCCGTATTAGCTCTAAGGTAGTTTGAGAAACTTGAGAACACGTGATACTTATGTGCGTTCGTAATGGTATTATGACATGGAATAAATAGTTCAAAGTTTCATACTACTTTTGATTCCGACTTTAATTTGTTAGAATTACAATATGGTTATATTCTAATCCTTATACATAAGTATTGTATGCTGTGACTATGAGATTTTCATTGAATATTGAACAAATGGAGGATTTTTATGTTGCTCAACATCAATAAAATATAAGTGTGGAATGAAAAAAGGTATTGTTGGCTGAGAGTTTGGCCTACGCGATTGCATAGACCAAATACTCATGCGATTGCATGGTGTCATGCAGGAACTAAATGCCCTGCATGACTTTGCTCTATGCAACCGCATGGGTTTGTTCTATGTAGTCGCATAGAACAAAGAAAGAACAAAGAATGTTACCATCGATGACCATTTTTTACCATTAGAACAAATGGTTTGAAGTTACGAGAAATCTCACTTGTGCTTGGTGTTAATCTCCTACAAGACTTGTTAAAATTCTGTAAACCATTTGCTAAGATCCCTTGAAGCATCTCATTCAATCCGAGAGGGGACAAATATCGTTTGAGGACAATGATATCATGTTCGAGCCTTCAAATCCTTCTTTTTCTTTTTGTCATTCTGGTTTTTTGTTTCTTCTTCATCGTCCCCTGTTGAAATATTTCAAACAGTTTGTGATAGGGGCGAAGGGTAGAACATCAGTTGATGGTCATTTTTCATTTTTGGTTCGATGCTTCCTTTATTTATTAATTTATTTAAAACGTGGATAAACTTGCTTTTTTACACGATTAACTAGCAAACTAGCTGGAAATTGTGTAGAGGGAGGAATCCTACAAATTAGGGGAAGGTTAGGGACGGATTGAGGATGAAAAAGAAAGAGGTTTGTGACATAATTGTTACTTCGCTCAAAAATTGGGAATTAAACAAGTAATTTACCCTAGTATCATATACTCTATAACACAAGGAGCTAAGTGTACATAAAAATTGTACAAAAGCGGTTATTGCAAATGAAGTTGGGGGAAAATATTATATGAAAAAGATAAATGTGTTTTAAACTGACAAATGGTAAAATGTCGTGTGAAAATTATGTAAACTTTAATTTACATACAGCAATATCCATAATACAATATAATAATTTTATTTTTAACACGTTCATTATATAAAACGTTATATCGAGTGTCTAAAAAAGACTTTTTAGATGTAAGGCATTCTAATTTGGGGAGTCAAATCTTAAAATTAGGTTCTAATAGAGACTCAATTAGGTTCTAATAGAGACTCTCTACTTTAAAATAGAGAGTGAAATTGACTATGCAAATTGAGAAATGTTTCGGTTGAGTAGTTTTATATACACACATGGTAAAATTGACATTTTAAATTATAACACATCAATCTGCGAATTATTCAAATCATGACTTATTGATATCCAATGTCTCTTAGTTTCTCTCTCTATTTGTAGTTTGTAGTTATCGCATTTATAAGTTGTAAATTTGATGATCCATTTCTTGAATTAGTCAATTCATCTTTGAAGTAAATAAATATTTATTGGAAAAAGTAAAATAAAGAACTAAAAAAATACGTGTTTAAATTACAATTTTGTTTTTTAAAGTTCAAGATGTTCTCTATTATGTACAATAAATTTTTATTTTTATTTTTATTTTTGCACTCTATAAAAATGCAATTATGCAATATTGCCGATAACCCATTATAGTACCTTCATTTTTGTTTCACTCTTCCATTGTGTTAGAAATTGATAGACCACCAACATATTTGCTTACGCGAGAAGATAGAAAGATAAAGGCTGTCAACTGTGAGGGAAAAAAAGGGAGATTAGGTTCCTATTTCAGTCAGTTGCAAGGGTATTGTGGGGAATGGAGTGATATGGGGAAAGGGGACTTTGGGGATCATCCATTTACGTGTGATGGATTGAGCATACCACTACGCTTATGAGAAAATATATTTTGTACTCTTAACATCTTAAGTGTGTGTTTGAGTCACATTATTTTGAAAGAATATAGTTTGATACATTGATGGAGAATGTGTAATTAAAAAATGAGAAAAAGTTTTGAATTTACGTGTAAAATTATTTCATTGAAAAATGTGTGGTTGAAATGATGTCAAAATCACTATTTAAAAATGAATTTTTTGAAAGAATACGACTCAAACAGGGCCTAAATATTCCTCTCTTTTCTCTCTCACCAAGGACGAAGCTCCATTTTCATGACCTTTCTCCATACCTTGCATATGCATGCTTTTTGTGAATTAGCTAGTTGAAAAAATTTTGAGCTTCCACTTCATTGTCAAACAACATCAGAAAGCCATGTTATTACTCGGAGTAGGGTACCATGAAGCATAATAAATAAAGGATCTTTTAGTTTATCAATGACTAAACTGTCCTCGCTAGTTATAAATATGATACACATTCTAAGAGAAATACCAGATTTTGTTCAAATGTCACAAAACTAGATATCAAACGGACATCCATGGTGATACCTAAACTAGCAATACATACCCAAAATCTAGAGAAATTGTACAAGTTCATGATAAAGATATGTACCTCTTCATTCTTTCTTAAGCATCTTACACACTAGTCCATCACTGAGAAGTTGATTAATTACATCTCTTAGCCTGACATAATCATCAAGTGTATTGTATACTTGATGAGAAATCTAAGCATACCCTGTTATAGTACCATCTCCATGAGCAACTCTGGTCTCCTCATATCTTGGCATATGGGAATGTATGGGGACTTCCAACCCAAAATGATCTCGCAAATGTGTTCTCAACTTCAAAGCATCATCATCACTTAAGACTCCCAATCTCGAAGGTAAACCAATCATGGCCATGCTCGGACACATCTCCGGAGGAGAACTAAGATTCGTTCCCCAAGCTTTGGCCAACATTTCTCCCATTTCAACAACTGCATTGCGGTTTTTCTTCTGAATTCCCTCAAGGCCCCCTTCGAACCTATTAATGAATTCTAAAACATTAGGAACAACCGGCTGAGAGCTATAGTCACGAGTTCCAAACCATGCACTATCTATGGCCAGTCCATTTCCATATTCATGTGAAACCACAAGATGGTGCAAGTCGGGCAATAAAGGTGATTTTTGACAGTACAAAAAGTCCATGGAAGGTGGACAAAAAAATCATTTATGCAAATTACTAACATAAAAGTCAGCCCCAATTTCCTTAACATCGACAAGAATACTACCAATAGCATGGGCCGCATCAACAAACACATGCTCAACACCTTCTAATCTACAAATCTTAACCAACTCACATGCAGGAATCACAACATAAGGCATGGATGTTATATGATCAATTATGGCTAGCCTAACTTTTTTACCATTGGCCTTACCTCTGGCCAAGCCTTTCCTAAACTCAGCAGTCAGCAATGATTTCTTCATTTGAGAACTCACAGGAAAAGGCAAGTGAACCATGATGACAGAACCCCCTGCTCGAGTAACATACGCCTCAATGGACTTCTTGATAGCCTGGAAAGCGCAATGGAGCATGACAATAGCACCACCCTTCTGGAAGAGGCCCATCCAACGTGTTGAAGGACAATGGCTGCGGTAGTTGTAGCATTGTCCACAATAGACACCTCGTCCACATGGTCGACATCGATGATGTCCTTTATAATGGTGTGAGAATGGAGGATTTACCGTTGTAGATGATTGAAGAAGAAGTCGTCAGGCTGCTGAAGGAAGTAGAGCTGCCATCACTCCTGTGCAGCGATGATGGAGAGTTGTTGATACGAGCAATGCCAGACTTGTAATGGGCAAACTGTTGCCAAATTTCGGGTCTAGTTATTAAAGAAAGCTTCGGCTTCTTAAAGACGTGGTTGTTCTCGCTGTTGCCGACGACTCGAGGGTCTTTGTTTTTGCCTAGAGAATCCATTTTAGGAGGGTAGAATTAGGGTTAGGGTTTGAATAGCGATAATCACAATTCAAGAGAAGGAGGTTGTGATTTCATCGAGGTTCATATTCCTTGGCAGAAGGGGGCATAATATATGGCCATTTCGTTAAATGTTTCATTGGTCATCGAATTTTGTACCATCAACTTAATCATCAAATTTTCAAAATTGTCCCATTAGCCTAGGAGTGTCAAACAGGTGGAGCGGCTCGTCAGGTCAACCACTCGACTCGTAAAAAAGGGCTCATGGATGGCTCAAACTCATAAAATCACAAGCCGAGCGAGTTGGCTGATTTGGCTGCTCAACTAGCCAACGGATGAGCTGCTTGTGAGCATGATCCCATGAGCCTGGGCTCGTGGCTCACTTTCAACAGTGTTCGAAACGATCACTAAATTTTTGTGATATTTCTCCCTATAAATAGGGCATGAACAAACGCATTTTTTTCACACAATATTTATCAACAGCTCTCTCTCTCTCTCTAGTGCTCTTCCACAATCATCAATAATTATACAATATATATTCATTTTTACAATTTCAGCATTTTTAATTTCAATTCATTTAATTCTCACACTACAAATTCATAATTACGAATTCACAATCTTAAACACATAGTTCGTTACGTACTCTTGACTCAAAAATTAGTACTTATCATATAATCTATACATTTTTAATTTCATCACAATTCACAAATGAATCCACACTCATTTGTTGAGGGCTTATTCAGTGTCGGGGCGCATCACATGCAATGCCGCAAAGTCAATACCAAAATCAATTTTTTAGTCTAAATGAAGTACCCATTCCTGAAAATATTCCAAATGTGGCTGGACATGGAAGCAATAATCCAATTGATTTGGATAACAATAATGTTTCCAAAGCAGAATAGGAGGAATAACCTGAATTAGATATCCCCGATGCTAGAGAGAAGGGAAAGGGAAAAAAAAAAAAGCAAAATGTTGGGATCGCTTCAAATTGATTTCAACGGGTCGTGTTATTGTTGGAGTCCTAGAGTCTAAAAAATTATACAAATTGTAGCGACTAAGGAAAAAATATATCTTGTGTCGTCTTAAAAATAAAATTTTCTTACAAGGCTCGAAAATAATTTGAGTTATATTTATTATGTCTAGGGATGGCATTTCGGCTCGTCGGTTCGGACCGTCTGGGAAAGTGAGCCTACCTGGCTTAGCTTGAAAAGACCCGAGTCGAAAGCTCAAATCGAGCCTAATTTTTTTTGGCTCAGGCTCGGGCTCAAAAAAAAGCTCGCACATTTTACCCGAGTCTCGAGTTCCGACTTGACTCGACTCGTTGACATCTCTAATTATGTCACTACCCTAAACTTTATATTGATCACTTAGCAAATGAAGATGTCTAGAGTTGTCGTTATACCAAAAGTCCAAAGGTTGAAGTAGCAAACTCCATAAGTGATTTATTTGCTTACATGTATTTTTAGATTTTATTGTAAATTATTTGGATTGAATATTTTAAGTATATTTGAATTTAGCCCCTGTTTGGCCCCCATTTTTGGTAATGAAAATGGGGGGAATAGTATTTTATTGAAAAAATGAGTGGTTGAAAAAGAAGAAAAAAATTTCGATTTACGTGTAATATTATTTTATAGAAGATTGTGTTGTTGAAAATAGGAGAGAGAAAAATAGAATATAATGGAATATAATTTAATGGGGATCAAACAGGGGCTTAATGAAAATATATCAATATTACACTCATTTTGTAGCTTATATTAAATAAAGTATTTTGGGCTTCAAGAGAAAATTATTTTGAATTAGCTGTATTCGACTAATTCTAATGAAAGGAAAAGTGTTATCTTTCACTATTTTATTAATATAATTATATATAATATAAAATGACTTTTTTTCCCTATAATGAAGGCCCCTTTAATTTATTTAAAATTTATTAACCGATGGTGATTAATTTCATTAATTCTTGTTAACATGATTGCCTTTTAAAATTATGTAAGTTACCTATATGTGATATGAGAATTCTTAATTTACATCTTACATTTGGAAATCAAATGATTAAACCGAAAAGCCATTTGAATTTACTGGGGAGTTACAATTGTGTTAGAATTTTATATATGTTTAGGTTAAAGTTTTATCTCTTCAAACACAAAACTTCATTTCTTACAAATTGATACACGTACACCTTACTAGAAAAAAATCTCCTACAACCTCTATAATCACATTTTTTCATCCAAACTATTATACTTATACGTAAAAATTATTTTGCCCTTTTTTCCATAGAAACAAGGAACTTTTAAATTTGAAATTTTCTGAAGAAGAGGGTAAAAGTACGCTGTATTTTATTATTTATTGGACACGAAAGAATATTCAAACTCCAAGTGTTAAGGTAGGGGTGGTTTCGCTACTTTGTAAGTGATGTAAGGATACTTTGTTTTCGATTTATATTAAACGTGTTATTGTGTTACTCATGATGAAAGCACCATTTGGTGGTTCAAATAAGAGAAATATATTGAAGGTGATACTAGTGACCAAAGTTTACATTTATGTTAATTTGTTACTCATGAAGAAAGCATCGTTTGATGGTTCAAATAAGAGATGAAGAGATTGACGGTGAAACAAATGACCAAAGTTTGTATTTCTGAAAATAAATATATATTTTTACCATTTACTTTAGTGCTTTCCTACTGAGTATTACTTGTAGTACTTGTTGATGTCAAAATTTGTAAAGAGTAATCTCGAGTCAATTTTAAGAAAGGAGTAATCTTCCTCTGTTATGAAAAATGGCAAAATGTGCTTTGTAGAGGATTAATTTGTGTAATGTGTTTTCTTGAAAATTTCACCCCCTAGGAGAATTGTCTCCCTATTATTTATGTATGACTCTATCTGAAATTACATCAAAATAAATTAAATCAGCTACAAGATCGAGCTCAGAACCCGGGTATCAGAATTCTCCTATTATTGGTTGACGAGGCTGGTTGTCATGTGCCAATGTTCTTCTCAGGTAATGATGGCCTACAAGAGGTTGGAGATCCGATGCCTTGGATTGGTGGCTTTGGACGGTGATGACGTCACCATTTACAAGTGTATGTGATTGAGAAAGTGATGTGACAAGAGGAAATCATTATGTCCCTTGAGATTACGACGGTAGTATATCGATCTGAAGTGCATGGCCGAATTCACATCTACCTGAGGTGGGGCCTGGGAATGACAATTTGTGAGATCGCAGGTCAATGGTCAACAGATACCCCTAGGTCAATTTTGCTTTATGGAAGAACTGACCTCTAAAGTCAACTGGCTCGTTTCTCTAAAAGATGTCATTATTGCAGCGCCAAGTGCCACGTTTCTATTAGGATGAGTTGTATGCATTAGTGATAGCTTCTTTGGGAAGTTTTTATGGGTAAACTACGCCGCTTTGGGTCCATAGATTCTCCGTCCATTTCATTGAATGGACAGTCTTGATTAAGTTCCTTAGTCTTCCTCTCTTTTAAATTTCCCTTAACCCTTCATTTGGTTGCTTTACTTTATGCGATTTACTCTCTTCAAGGTAGTGAGGAAATTCTTTCTTCTTGAGAACTATTTTTTTATCCATTTGAGTTAGGTCGTCGAGTCCTAGTTCTCAGGTATTCCTCTTTTTCTTCCACTCGTTCTTTTTTCTTCGTACTTGCTGTTTGACTTTTTCATGAGGTCCAACGAGTCCAGGGTACATTCTTGGGGAAACTAGCAAGAGGAGTCTATACCTCCCACTTCTAGTTCGTTATCTAGTTGTCAGGAAATTTTAAACCCGGCCCCCCTCTCAATTGTTAACCCCTTAGAATTAAGGCACCCTTCGAATATGGAATTGGACAGGGAGGAGGTCGGGTCTATTGGGGATAGTGAAGGGAATAACCAAGAGAAGTAAGGGGCTAGCTCCTATAGGTTGGTGGTGACGGGGGACCTGTTAGCGAGCTGGCGAGCAAAGTATGCCATTCCTAGTTCGGTAATAACGATAATACCTGAACCTTCTGATCGTACTTACGCTCCCCCCATGGGATGTGTCGCTCTAAACTAAGTCATTCTTCATGTCAGGCTTAGGCTCCTAATTCCTAGGGTCGTTCGTAAGTTTCTTTTGTTCGGGGTATAGCTCCCGCTCAGCTATGCCCCAATGAGTGGAGAATTCTCATAGCCACCTTAATTCTCTAGGACGAATTAAGAATCTAGAGTTGAGCGTAGAACAGTTTGATTCCCTTTTTACTTTTAAGGAAGATGGAAAAAATTCTAGCTGGTGGAATACTAGTGTTAGCCCGAGGACGGGTGGTCCCTTAGTACTGGATATCCGTTACTCCATCAAGAAATGGAAGGAAGAAATTTTTTATGTGTTGAGGGTGGCAATTTCATTCTACTGAAGTGAATCAGGAGGACGTCGTTCCTACACTCTACCATTATTTGTGTAAGTAACAATCTTTAAATATCTTGGCCAAGGTGATTGGTGAAGTGATACTAAACTTTCACTATTTTTTTCTTTGCAGATTATAATAAGGCGACCTTGATCGGGGACACTCAGAGGCGAGCTAAGGCGATAAGGGCTTTGCCCCAAAGATAGAGATCTTGCAAGTACGTGATCTCAGAGTCAAGCATTTTCCAAGCAGGTTTGATCCTAGCTCGGTCCTCAGATCCACCAACGATCGGAGTATCCACTTCTACCCTTGCTAATACAGGTAAAGGTGCAGTTAAACCCCCATTTTTTTTATGACTGAGATGCTAAATGTGGTTTTTGTATTTTTTAGCCCAAGATTCGGAGATGTTGGGATATAAAGCAACAAAGGCAACCGCCGCAGCTAAAGAGAAGAAAATGGATGCTCCAAGTCGGGCTAAGATCTCCTCGCCGGCTCTGGTCGTGGGCTATGAAGCTAGGGGTGGGCGGGGGTCGGTTCGGTTCAGTTCTAAAGAGAACCGAACCGAATCAAAATTTTCGGGTATTTAGTAAATGGAACCATCGGGTCCAAATATAATTATGGAACCGTTCGGGTTCGATTCGGTTCCGTTCGATTCTGTACTATAATTAAATTTTTTAACATTTATAATAACATTTTATAAATACAACAAATGACACATTCAATGGTTTTGAAATGTCAGAGACTCGTAGACTACTTTGTTCAAATGATCGCTACGGTCAAAATTTCAGTTGGAGGAGGTCACAGCTTTGATCGGAGGTCACAGTGTCGGTCAACGATTGTATAGGTTTTGGAATGTCAGCAAGGTTGCGAGAGTCGAGACAGCGTTATGCACTTTAGTGTAGGTGTTTAGGGTTATTTAGTAGGTTGGATCTTGTTGGACTAAGAAATGAGACAATAAAAGGGGTAATTGGGCCAAAAATTAAAAAATTAGAAATGAAACAAATTATTGAGCCAAAAATTTGGATTTAGAAATTGTTAATTTGTTAATTTGTTTAGAAAAAAATAAAATTAAAATAATTTGAATTATTCAATATAAAAAAATAGAAATATTCGGTTCTTATTTGGTTTTTCGGTTCTTGGTCTAGAACCGAGAACCGAACCTTACCTGTCGGTTCTCAATACAGAAATTCATTCGCGTATTTAATTTGACAAGAACCGTAGGGTTCAGTTCGATTCGGGAGATTTGCCCAGCCCTATATGAAGCAGTGCCCTCACAGATGCCTGCTTCTTCTCCTGCAGCCCCCACTGCTAAGGTATCTCCACTGCCTACCTTACCTCCGCTAGTTACACTAGTTGCTGCTGCTACCAGTTCGAGCAGGATGCTAGAACGGTGCCCCGACCTGTAAAGATTGAGCTTGGAGGATTTTGTGGGGCACCATCCTGAAATCTTTCTAGACTTCCCCTGGGCTCCTTCCCCATCGAGAGAGACCACTGCTACATTTTCTCAGCTCCTGAGGGATTTAGCTATCCTCCTCACTAGGAGCTGGGGTGAAAATGAGCATGGCTTTTTGATCAAAATGCCACTAGGGAAGGCCATTGTGACTAAACAACTCTACACCCATCATTCTGTCGAGGAAGCCTTAAGGAAGGCTGAAGAGGCTGAGGTGAAAGCAGTTAAAGCAGTAGACTTGTGGCGAGAATCTCCCGAGTTCGATACTTTGGCCCAGGACGGCCACATGATAGTTCTAGAGGAAATTATAAAACATATCCGTAGGGAAAGGCCGGAGTTCGATGGAGAAGTCCTTGGAGAAGTCGAGGGGAGAACTGCAGAGGCTATCTAAAGCAGAGGGGTTAGGATCTCTCCTGCTGATGAGGACATAGAAGATGATAAGAACAATCCTCAAGACCCCCACCCCTTAGTTGTTTTAATATCTTCCCTTTTGAACTATGTATGTCGAATTTTGTGCCTTGAGGTCGATATTCTGCAAACTGTTTCTTTTGAATGACCCCATGGTTTGTGTATTGAGTGAATGATCTTTGATTGGTATGAAATGAACTCGCTTTTCATATCGGATGTAAGTCGACGATGGGGTTGTTGTGAATGTGTGTGACCTCGAAGATTGAAGAACTTCGACTAAGTGTTGCAGCACTTGCGACCTCAGCTCACCTACACAAGAGCAAAGCTTTGACGAATTCCTTGGGCGGAATTTCGACGAAGTGCCGCAGCGCTTACAACATTAGCGACAAGAGAAGGCTTTGAAGAATTCCTTAAGAAGAATTTCAACTAAGTTCCGCAACTTGCTACCTTAGCTCGGCCTCAAGGGTTCGGTGTTGCAGGGTGGGATAGAGGCCTATCCTCCATGTCTTCCAATTCATATGTTCCTTTAGATAGAATTTTGGTTATTATATAGGGGCCCTCCCAGTTGGGGCCCAGTTCTGACCTCCTTCGCGGCGAGGAATATCTTTCGTAAAATTAGGGATCCTACTTTGAATTCTCATTTTTGCACTGTTTGATTATAGTATCTTGCATTTTGCTAGTTGTAAACGGCGTTCCTAAGTTCGGCATCATTTCTCTTTTCTTCCATAAGGTCGAGTTCCTAGTGAAGAGCCATCTGGTTTTCCTCTTCATTGTAGGCAGATGTGTGAAACGATGGGATGCCAACCTCTACTGAAATCACAGCTTCCACATCAAAGGCCAGTGAGTATGGTGTTTCGCCCATACTGGTTCTCATGGTAGTGCAATATGACCATAGCACCCTAGGAGTTCTTCAGTCCATCCTCCTTTAAGTGCATCAAGTTTTACCTTTAACGTGTGCTTGATGATCTTGTTGATGGCTTCAACTTGGCCATTGGCTTGCAGGTGATTTGGTGTGGAAAAGTGTTTCCTGATGCCGAGCTCTTTGTAAAAATTCAAAAGACTGGTGTTGTCAAACTGTTTTCCGTTCTCGATGAAGATGGAGTGAAGTATACTAAATTTGCATATGATATGCTTCCATATGAAATCGGTTGTTTTTTACCCGACAATTTTGGCAAGTGGTTCTACCTTGGCCCATTTGGTGAAATGTTCTACTGCTACGATAGCGAACTTAACCCCGCCTTTTTCCATAGGCACATGTCCAATTAGGTCAACCTCCCATTTTGTAAAGGACTAGGAGGCGACTACTGGGTTCAACTTGCATGACGGCGTTCTAATGATAAGGGTAAGGGTGCTGGAATTTATCACATTTCTTCATGAAGTTCAGAGCTTCTCGCTTTATTGTAGGCCAAAAATATGCTTGGCGTATGATTTTGTGGGCTAAGGATTGTCCACGGGATTAATCGCCTGCTGAATTAATTGATTATTTTAATCATAATTTGCCTACTAACAAAATAATTAAAAAAAATTTGAAGAGGTTATTTAATTTTGGAGAAGGTACGAATGTGAATGGCTAGTAGTTTCTGCAATTGCAAGACTTAAAAAATATCCGATTAACACTGTAGATTCGGAGTCTACTTTTGATGCAGGTAAGTGGGTTTTGTCCTTGATGAGGAGTTGATTAAAAGAAAATATTTTGGAAGCATTAATGTATGTGAAGGATTGGCAAAACGCTCATTTTCGACTACAAGATAAATATGCCGAAATTACATGTCATCCGGTAAGTAATATTTAATTTAACTATATTAATCAGAATTCGTTATTTTATAATACTATTTTTAATTTTCTTTAAAAAATAGTACATATTACAAATTGTTCGTGTACAATTTTTAACTCCACCTACTCAAAATTTAAATAGCCGGTCCCAAATCCAAATAAAGGAGGAGGATTTATATTTTATTTATTTTTGAAAAAAAAAATTATAAGCTTGCGAGCCCAAACTCAGCTTGGCCCATGAGCCACAAGCTCGAGGGCCGAGCCGAGCTCATCCCTCCAATAATGAATCGAGCAAATAAACAAGCTACAAGCTCAGCTAGTGATTTCATCAGTGACTTTATATATATATATTTCAAAGCGAAATCAAATCTAAACTATATTGGTACTGAGTCCGTAACACCATAAGTCGTCATCTCGAATCATCTTGCCTTCATCATTTGAAAATGGAGAGGGATGACGTGGGATGAGCTAATGCTCAATAAGAAAACCACATGCACATGATGCATGCTGATGATATACGTATGCATTACTTTAGAACGACAGACATTTCTCAATATGTATCGTTATTATTTCATTTCTTTAAAAACATTAAAATTATGAGCTCACTTGATATATCGCCTATAGCTAATCAGAATGTAGTAGGCCTTGTTATTTGGAACACGATCAAATCCTACCTGTAGTACCGTAAAGTGGTTAATAGTAAACATTCTTCATTGAACATTGGTAAGGTGTGCCGGTCCCTCACACCCCATTTCCCACTCATGCTTTCATGGCATAGATCTACATCTCGTAGCAAAAACTTTCGGGATACATATCTTTAAACATTCATTGATTCATGACATTTAAAAACATTATACTTGTTGAAACTTTATGTATGCTTATGGATGAATTGACGTGAATGAGTATGTATGGAACATTCATGACATATAACATAATAATTAAACATCATGTTCACATAATAGCAAATTTATGTAATGCATTCGTACATTTAATAATATCTCGTGTCATGAAGACAATAGGACATTTACTTACCTTGAGTCCTAACAATATACTTTTCTTGAACGATAAGTAGTGGTGTTCTTAATCACCCATGAAGTCAACATGCCAAAATCCTGTTTCGTTACCATTTATTTAGTAACCTTGACATATTTACGATTTAAATGTTACACGAAGCATTGCTCTATGAAATTAACTATTTTGATAGTATTGTTGTAGAATCCTAAGTGTAAATAATAGCATTAAGGTTCACAAGGATTAAAAGTGAAATCTTCATTTTAAAGACATTATTAATCTGAATAGGTACTAACTGAATTAGTAATCCATTTTCCTACGTAATTCAAGAAAATTACACAATATAAGCACAAATATGGATATACACATACACACACGGGTACCCATTTGCACACACATGAATACTGAAATTTACTTAACAACCTATTTGCATGCTCTAGAGGAGTTAAATGAACATAACATTTACAGTATTAAAACTAGAAGGATACCTCGTTTATAAATCTTGATATAAAATAATAAAATGAAATCATATGAACATATAAGTTATTATTAATAGTTATGAAACTTTCATTTATCTTTGACGGCATCTGCTTAAAATAACATAAATTAAAAAACGTAAGGAAGACCCAAACCCCCTACATGATTTAATTCGTTTATATGACAATATCTATTATTAAACAAACTGTAGGAGCCCGTTTAGATTATAAAATATAATTTCAACAATAAAATCATTGTAAAATAATTTAAGTATTCTAGTATCTTATGGGAGGCCCGATACCTGATCGAGGATTTTAAGAACGTTAGGATGGAAGTATTTTTGGGCCGTTGAAGTGTCCTTTTAACAATAAGAAATAAACAATTTATTTAAGGATAAAATTGTGATAATTAGCTAATCAACAAATTCAATGACGTTGACTCCGTTAACTGATTCAATTCCATGATGCTGTCTAATTATAAGCCCAATTAAGTTAGGTAACATTTATTCAATTTAAAAGAAAAATGAACAGATATTTCCAAGTAGGTTCATTTTACCTTATTGCAAGTTATAACATTATAAGCTTACTATAAAATAAATACATCCTATATATTTCAGGATAATTTATTATATACATATTAATCAACTTTAATTTGCATGTCAATTGTCTAGGTCGTCAAGGTACATTCCACTACAAAATATGATTAATCACAACGATATGAGAATTAGCATCAAATATATCATTATGCAACATCATAGATTCAAAAAAAAAAAAAAAAAAAAGAAAAACCAAAAAAAAAAAAAAAAAAAGGATGAACCCGACATTATAGGCTCGGTCCATTTCTACATTAGCCACTGAACTTCACACTGTCAATGTCGATTAGTCACTGGGTTGAATTTGTTAGTAATTGTGTTGATGTGGCTGACGAAAAATTAAGGTGGCAAGTTAAAACCAAACACATGTAAAATGTTTGCCAACTCAACGTCACATCATCTAGCAAAAAACACGCCTTCATCAAATGGCTATATGAATTTCATAAAACACGACATAACAAAATCAAATTCCACCGTCACGGCAAAGCTTGAAGTCAATGTATCCCCATCCTAAATCTCTCGAACCCTAACTGCCTGAACAAAGAAGAAGACGAAAATTCCCAAATCAATTGGCCAAGCTCCATCCCTAGATCTCCCAATTGACTATAATATTTACCCAAGCTCCCCTAAACCCTAAGCCCCAAATTCTCCAAATCTCTCGATATCCGAATCACCAAATAAATAAAATTATTTACCCAAACTCCATCCTGTCGTTGTCGACCACGCGAAGAGACCAAATCATATCCTAAGTTAACAAATAAATAAAAATAAATTTTCATCTCTTGTTTGTTCGAATCGCTGATGTGCTGCAAATTTGAATTTCATCTCTTCTAGTAGCCAATTTGAGCTTGTGTAGTGTAGAGGGAAATTTTGGACAAAAAGTTTTCCTTCTTTTACCTGTTAATTTCACTTTTTTCCCGTTATTCTTCCATTTATTTTTCATATCGTTATTTATTTGTTGTTTCCTTTTCTATTTCTGTTATTTTTATGTTTCTCTTCTTTTATTTGTTAACTTGAGATATGAATTTACGAAAATGAGATAAATATGAATTGAGATATGAGTATGAATTTATCTGTCCAATGTCTTTCTTTTCTCTGTTAAATAGAGATGAATATGAATTTAGGAACTTTTGTATTCTGTAAAATCTATGTTCATAAAGCCTGTCCATGGAAGGACAATCCAAGTTGAAGATATGTCTTCTATGTTGAAGACTCCTGCTAAAATAATTGAACACGATGTTGAGGTCTCTCTCCTAAATATTATTATCTGCAAGAGAAAAATGAAATATGGAAAAGAAAGTAAAATAGAAGGAGCTCCATAAAATGTTTCTGCCTATGTTATTTCGTACAACAATGTTGACTGTAATTGTTCTTGGTGTACAAAGTTCATTGTAATCGTGATATGTTATTTGATCATTACCGCATATGTATTTATTTTAACCAGTTAAACTACTTGTACAAAGTAGTTTGACAAAAATGGTTGACAAAGTGTGTGCTGACAAGATCAAGGCCAATGAATTTTGTTGCTTTCAAAAACTGTTTTTGAATTGAATGGACTTGATTTTGCCAACAACCACTTTGTCAACCTTTTTTGTAAACCTTCTTTGTAAGCATAGCATCACTCTTTATTAACAAGTTTGAACAATGTGAATTGCCAATATGGAATGGTCTCTTGTATCAATTAATATAAAGTAGGTATTGTGATGTATTATTATGCTTGGAACTAAACATAATCTTCATGCCTTATCATTTTCAATTGTTATTGGCGTGGTCAATAGATATATTTGTTCAATGACCTGGTTCAGCTTGTCTAGAATACTGCTTATTAGGCTAGAGTTTTTCATGTGTTTCTTTGTTGTGTCATTGCTTAATGGCTATTTTTATTTGTGTTCTGGGTTGATTATGCTTGTTGGTGGAAAAGCGTTGTGTCACCATTGTCAAATGCATGTGTCACAACTTGACAAGTTATATATTAAAAGAGAGAAAACTTAAATACATTTGTTGGTTGAATATGCTTAGTGCAACCATACTTATTAAGGTACTGATGTTGGCAAGTGAAAAGAGTTTCACTTAACAATCTGAGAAAGTTAAAAAAGAGTTTCACTTGTAAGATATTGATGCGTGGAGCAGCAAAAAGACAAAAACAAAAGCACTACCATGGCTGTGCAAAAAAATACCAAGCATTAATGTGCATCACTACCGTGGTTGTGCAAAAAGCACCGAATTGGCAAGCCTCTGTCCAACAGATTCAGTCTATGTGCAAAAAAAAAAAAAAAACGCTACTAAACACTACCCATAATCTCCACTGTCTAGCAACTATACATAATTTCTACCAACACTACCGTGGCTGTGCATATTTTAATTCAGCAGATTTTGCACGTCGTTATTCTCGCGCCCTTGCAGACCTCAAATTAGTAGATTTGGCCTCTGCCATTTCCTGTAATTCGTCAAATATTTCGCCGAAGTTCACATTATAGGTTGGAACATGATGCTTGACTGATTGACTATAGGCAATTGCTGCTGATATAGATCAAATACATCGTGACTGTGATTCACGTTTCCCCATGGGGATAGGCATGAATTGGAAAGATTTATGCTCTTATGCATTTATTGTTGATGAAGCTTTCTTCCCTCTTTGTGCAACCATTTTACCCTTTTACATAAACCACATTTATTAGTTGACATAATCTAACCAATATCTAGAAGTATAACTAAATGAAATTGACATTTACATGAGCACAAGAAATAGGTAACTTGTCATGATTTATTATTATTATTATTATTATTATTATTTTCCCAGAACTCAAAAACCAGCCTCTCCATCTGGTTGCAAAAATGACCAAGTTCTGACCTTCTAATTTCGTAAATTTTACATCTATCTAGAAGTGTAAATGAATTAAATTAGTTTACTTACTTGTTTATCCACCTCTGTGTTTCATCGTGTGCAAATGGAGTGATAATTTAAGCTTAGTGATAGATAATGATAACTAAGAAACATGCTGTGTCAACTGTTTAAAATCAGATTACCTTAAAATTATCACATTCAATATCTAGTCGATTTCAGGAAATGTAAATAATAAGCCTCACTAAGCCAATCAACAGAGAAACAAAATTGCACCGAAAGGAACAGATATGCAACTGAATTCTCCAATGCAAAATTAATTAGACATTACAAACCATTGAGCCAAAAAATAAAATAAATAAATAAAAATATTCATACAACCCACAGCAGCATATATCTGAAGTTCAGAATAAAAATAAATAAATAAAAGGTTTTTCACATTTAGCTTCAACCGTTTCGTCCATGTGCTTGCCAACAAGTCTTGCTCAAAATATAGAAATGAATTGGCACTCATTTCTTCACGCATGGGTTGGCCTCTTCACGTGGTCGACAACGATGGAAAGGAGTTTGGGTAATTGATTTTATTTATTTGGTGCGTTTGGTTTTCAGGGCATTTGGAAAATTTGGGGCTTTTGGGTTTAAGGGAAAGCTCGGGTAAATTTCATAGTCATTTGAGGGATTTAGGGATAAAATTTGGCCAATTAATTTTGGAATTTCTATATTCTTCTTCGCTTAGACACATAGGGTTTGAGAGATTTGCGGAGATAAACTGACTTCAAGCTGTGTCGTAATTGTGGATTTTGATTTTGTTATGTCGTGTTTTATGAAATTGGTGTAGCCGTTTGATGAAGGTGTGTTTTCAACTAGATGATGCGGCGCTGAGTTGGCAAACCTTTTGCATTTGTATGGATTTAACTTGCCATCTCAATTTTAAGTCAGCCACATTAGGTCGTCTACTAATACAGAACACTGATGGAGTAAAGTTCAATGTCTAATGGGACAATTTTGAAAGTTCAGTAAGCAAATTGTGACATGGTCCAAAGTTCGATGGCCAATGAAACATTTAACTCATTTCGTTATCGTGCGGGAAAAAGTTATTCACACTCCAATGTCCAAACTCGATTTCAGAGTTAGCAAAAAAGTTCCTTCTTATGATTATTGCGTGTAGCGAAATGCACAATGCCATCTCTTTATTTTGTTCTAATTCTGTTTAAGATAAACTACTTGAGGATTGATAAGCAACAATTTTTTTATTTTTTTATTTTAAAGAGTAATGCTACTTAGTTCCTATTTGTCTATCATTATTTCAAATTTTTTTCTCAAACTCATATTTAATTATACGTTCTCACAATAAAATATTTTGCTTAGTTCCTATTTGTCTATCATTAATTCAAATTTTTTTTCTCAAACACATATTTAATTATATGTTCTTACAATAAAATATTTTGCATGTAATATTTTTTCTACATTTTAACTACACATTCTTTAAAAATTCACTATTATAAAATTCATTTACCTATTTTAATAATAGACAAATAGGGGCTAATGGTTTTAGCACCTAGGATGGCAATGGGTAGGATGGGGTGGTACGGTAGGTCTAAAATAAAAATATAATTATTTATTTTTCAATTTAATTATATATTTATATGTTCACTATCTCAGATTCTTCTATTGGGATTTTTTTGCAGTGAAATTTGATGGGTTTTCAGAATTTTACAACTCTGGCTTCATCAATGCAAGTCCCATTTGCATCAATTTATCTATTAACCATAATATTTTTACTTATAGTAGCAATTTTTCCTTAACTTTTTACGTCGAATTTTTATCTTCAACCTTCCATTAATTAGTATGTCTCATCCATGATGATGTTTTTATAAAAAAATTTTGCTTTAGTGCTTTGAAATGAGGAAATTTTCACACTTTTTTCACACTTTTGTTTTGTAAATGAGGGACTTTAAGTCACAAGTCACATTGGCACAATTGCCTCGTATGATTTTGTTAAAGTCTGAAAATTATTTGTACTCTTTGAAAAGGCTATGGACTCCAACTACAATTTTCCCTTTAATAATAGAATAATGGTATATGCGCCCAAAAAAAAAAAAAAATGAGGGAGGTGCCTACCTGTTGACAAATCAGTGTTGGTAGTGAGTGATTGGTGCAAAAACTATCTCATTTTTTAAACAGATCAATGAGAGAATGTCATCTAACATTCTGTCAAAAAACGTGTCATAATTTTTTGTACAAGTACATTGCTCTTAATAATTATGTTGTACTATTTAAGAGTTGTGTGTTGTCAAAAGATTTATCATTTTTAAATCCAATTATCATCTTATATTATAAAAGTAATTTTGAGAACAAGCAACACTTGAATTAGTGTAGTAGCCGAGAAAAATAAAATGGAATTGTAATGATCTAGCATCACGAGCCTAACCCATTTTAGAAACGACCTATGGAAGCTCAACCCATGTAAGATTACGAAAGCCCAAATCATAAGTTAATTAAAAACCCAACAATTTAAGAGATTAAGTTTAAGTAAAATTGATTACAAAGATTTAGCCTCCATTTGGCCCCCATTAAATTACATTCCATTATATTCTATTTTTCTCTCTCCTATTTTCAACCACACAATCTTTCATAAAATAATATTACACGTAAATCGAAAAAAATTTCTTTCTTTTTCAACCTCTTATTTTTCAAAAAAACATTATTCCTCCCATTTTCATTACCCAAAAATGGGGGTCAAACAGGGGCTTAATGAATTGGGTTGCCACATGGTCATTTACATGGTATTTCATATAGGCAACCCAGATTCGAATCACCATGTAGATTTTTTTTATAAAACTTTCATATGAATTATTTTTATGATTTAGAGACTCTTCAAAGTCTTAGTTAAAGGCTAAATTTAATGATAATACAACTTTCCCACTTAATTTTTCATTAAAAAGAAAGGTTATAAAAGTAGAAGGTCACTTTTTCATTACACTCCTCTTCAAATCCGAATTTCATCTCATTTTCTCTCAAAAAAATATATTTCATATCAAATTAAACTTAAGGAATAACAAAGGTGAGAAGAATGAAGACTTTCTATACATTTTATTCTTTATCCAAGAAAACAATTTCAAAAATATTTTTTTAATGGGTTCCATGCATGTAACGACTATTGACGTGAAATTTTAGCAAAACTTAAAAAGTAATGTTGTTGTTCCAGTTTTTGTCTCAAACAGTAATTGTCAAAATAAATTTGTTTTCATAGCTATCGACCTTAACTTCATCAAATTTTATTGTAAGGTAGTAAACTCCTTATAATATGACATAGTCAAAAATTAGCTTCCATCGACATCATTTGGGGTATTAAAATATTTTTCAAAACTCAGCAGCGACCCGGTTGAAAGGTAAACCAGTGCAGTTCACTTAAAATGGCATATAAAATATCACCGACATCAAAACCACATGATTTCAAATTTATTCAGTAGCTAATTCATGAGACTATCAACTCCAATTGGTTTCATCCAAAAATTCCAAGTAACGAATGAGTTATAAATTTTTGAAAACAAGGGTAGAAGCTGAAAAATAGAGACAGCACCTAGCACAGTTTACTTTGTGTGACATATAACCATTTACCGATATTGGATTGACATGATTCTAATTTTATTCAGTATCTAATATTAGGTTATCCAATCCAATTGGTTTCGTATAAAAATA